>NC_061866.1:10227920-10365420 GCF_907164915.1 Impatiens glandulifera
TAGTTCTATTTTGAAAACCCATCCAACATACATATGCAAGAGAATAATGAAAATGCAACATAAAATGAAAAACAACTCAACAATGTAGAAAAGTAAACTCCAATAGAAAAAACAAAGTAAGAAAATCAACACTAATAAATAAAACTATTTATCAAAAACTTAGTTACATGAGCAACAGGGCATTTGGTCTAGTGGTATGATTCTCGCTTAGGGTGCGAGAGGTCCCGAGTTCAATTCTCGGAATGCCCCAACGCTTGTGATACAATTTTTCTCACAATGGTATATCTAGGAACTCTTTATTTTTTAAACTAGACACAAAACCTGAACATGAGAATTTGAAGAAGTAACCAATTAAAAAATATTAGCTCTCATTTCAACAACACCTCAAGAACAGATCTTCTGAATCAGGTATTTATTAACTTTGTTTTTTCAGTGCTCTAACTTATATTAGGCATTCGTAAAGAAAATCTGGAAACATAATCAGAAACTATTGGGAATAATTTTATTAATAGAGCTCCAACTAATTATTACATCAGCAAAACACCATGAAATGAGTTGGATATCATTCTCACTCCTACATTGACTATCCATTAGATACTCAGAAAGATATATCTGGGATTGTTTGGTTTGAAACTATGCAAGGAAGTCACTGGAATGTTTATACAAGGGTCCTTGTTTGTCATGTCATGGATATTTTAGGAGTTCTAGCAGGCATTGGGCTTTATTTTTTCTTTTGAATTGAACAAGAGAGAATAATTCATCATTCTAATATGTAATATCAGCCCAAGTAGTTCATGAAAATGTCAAACGTTTTTTTGTTGGCCAGAGGAACTAAATTTTTAACAAAATTATTTGATCCATTTCTCAATTTCTACCTTCTTCCAAAAGAACTTACTCTAACCAACTAATAAGATGTTTCCAGACAATGAAATCCCAAAAATATCTTACACCCCATCATCATATTATCAATCTTTTACATTCCCAAAATAAAATAAATATACAAGTTTTCATGTCTTTAATTTTTGCAGAGCTGCCCCTATAAAAAAGGATAAACGTCTAAAAATAGTTTTCAATAAAGAAAGAAGTGAAGGTCTCATTTTATCACTTATGTTTATGAAAATGATCATATATATTGCGAAAATAAGATGTTTTTAATACATATAAGAAGTAAAAAACAAACTAACACAGTTCAGAAATTTTTTTGTTTCACATTTGATCATAGGATGAGATAGCTGCGAATTTTGGTTCTCAAAATAGACCTTAGTAAGTGACTAAAAGACAGCTTTTTGACCTCGGATCAGGGGTTCAAACCACCTCCAAATGAGTCCCCTTCAATTTGTGTTCTACTTGGAATAGTGGATCTCAAGTATTGGTTTCATAGTCATTCTAAAATCATAATTAGAAACTATTGTATAAAACTTATAATCATAATTAGAAACAATTGTATAAAACTTATAACTGTAACATTAGCAAGAGAGCAGGGAAGGAAGGAATTGGTTTCATAGTCATTGTAACATATTCCTTAATACTAATAATGCGAGATAACCCAAAGTCATAAAATTTGACCTTTTTAAAAAAAAAAAAAAGAACTTGAAATGTAGATCAAGACGAACTTACCTGCCTCAAATGTATTGGCTGTTAAGCTCCAAAACCACATAGAACTTTTAAATGACTAAAGTCTAAGCTTCCTGAGATAATTCTTCTTTACATTATGGTCTGAATTTGGCAGCTGGGCATTTGGTCTAGTGGTATGATTCTCGCTTCGGGTGCGAGAGGTCCCGAGTTCGATTCTCGGAATGCCCCATCTTTTTAAAATCGATATTTTTTTTTCTTCTTAGATTTGAGGTTCATGTTGTCATTTAAAATATTTACATCATCTAGATGACAATCTGTATTAGACCTGTAGGCAGAAAAACAAATCTAAGTAATTGAAAAAACTATGACAAGTAATTACGCACTGTATGAAAAGAAAGAAAAAAAAATATGTTTAACTAATAAATTACGCAAGGCTAACAAAATTCAATAGAAACCCAACAACCAGTAGTTGAATATGGTATCCATTTCACAATGCTACAAATGACAAAAGAATTTAATGGAAAGATATCCTAGGATACAAAATAATCACAATACCAAGGCAAAAACATCTTTAAAAATATTACCTAAAAAATATGTATCAGGTATCAAAGTGAAAAAAAGGAATAGAAGAACATTCCAAGAGAAAAGTTTTGGAACTGAACGAATTAAATGCTTTATCCGAAAAAGGGAATTTTGTACAAGTTGAATTTTTTATCCTATTTGCATTTAGCCTTTTTTTTCTCCTTCTGTACTGTTGTTTTTGTTTCTCTTCTCCCTTCAATCTATAATTCTTTAAACGCTTCTTGTGTTTTCTTTTTATTGAAAAGTTGACCTTTTTAAAAATAAAAATTAGATATGTTTACCAGCAATGCCAAGGAATGTTAGAGAAGTACCTAAAGATGAAAAAAAATTATGAATCAATCATATGTGCAACAAATTGACAAAAGAGGAGAAGTTGTTGAACAGGGTCTGAGACAAAGTACTTATCTTCAGAACTAAAACCACTCAGGTTAACTCTTCACAGAAACAATGCATAGAGAAGATGTAATGCAATATCATTAGGTTGTTACAAACATATCAAATGTATACAATAAAGCAAGTGATAATTCTATATAACCCAAAGACCAAAGTTAACCCCCAAAGACAATGTAGACGATTTTAATGAATTGACCAATGTCTAAGTCTCTTGAGTACATTCTTCTTTACAATATTAGCTCAATTTGTATGTACGGGCATTTGGTCTAGTGGTATGATTCTCGCTTTGGGTGCGAGAGGTCCCGAGTTCGATTCTCGGAATGCCCCAACTGTTGAATTTTTATATCTTCTTACATCTGAGTTTCAAGTTGTTGAGTTTTTTATCTTCTTACATTTGAGGTTCAAGTTGTCATTTTAGTCCATGTACACCATCTAGATGACAGTATGTATCACCTTAAAGTAATTGAAAAAACTAGGACAAGTCAACCATTTCTCAATGCTAGATCTATACTTTTCCTTTAATTATTTTACACCTATCCAAACCTAAAACCATACTTGTGCAAAAAGAAAGAAAAACAAAGATATTCAACCAGTAAATATTACGCAGATCTAATCAAACTCTATAGAAACCCAACATCCAGTTGTAGTATCCATATAACAATGCCACAAATGACAAAAAGAAAAATGAATGCAAAAATCATCTTTAAATATATTACCTAGAAGAGATTAACAGGCATTTCACTAACTTACAAACTATGGTGCATATTATGTTAAAATGAAAGATTTTGCTTCTGTAGAACGTTTGAATCCCCAAACACCGTATAAGGAATGAGAAAGTTTTTGGTTAATAATTTAGACATAAATGTATGAAAAGTGTGTCTCTAGCCTAAAGGCCAAGAAAAGCATGAATGCCCCTCCTTCACTAAGTCATTAGATTTTTAGAATATTTTCTCTATAACCCATTTTAAAATTCTTTTCTCATGGATTACAAAAATTGTGTGATCAAAAGTCAACTTCAATAATTACGCAGGTCCAATTAACCTGTTAGAAAGAATATTTCTTGAATATAACATTGTTGCATAAGGCATAAAGTAAAATAACAAATGAACTCCAAGGAAAAAGAATTTTTGTAAATACTACCTCAAAAAGATATAACAGGCTGGTAATCATTTTCTAAAATGGAGCAAAGTATAGTATTTACCTAGTTAGGTGCGTTATTTTTCCTGAATAGAAAGATTTTTGGCAGTGCTCAATTTTAAGAAACAAAGGTTTGTTCTAATCATAAAACAATGCTTCAGGTCACCAACCAAATAAAATAAAATTGCAAGAACTGTACTAGGTTGAACCTGGATCAAACTCAGGTGTAGATTAAATTCAGGTGATAGTACATAATAGTTAACAAGCTATAGATAGATAGATAGATAGATAGATAGATAGATAGATTATATAAGGTTCCACTAAAATGAGTCTGAATATATCAGCATCAAATAAGCATAAAAGTACATCGCCTTTCTGTCTAAACTGGGATCAGATCTAGTAAAAAAATCTATTTAAATATGAATTTCTCTTTTGAAAACCCCATCCAACTTAAAATGCAGGACAATAAAAACATGCGACATACTTGTATGAAAAAATATAATTGTCCAAGTGAGCCCAAAACAATACTTGTATGAAAAAATATAACAGATGGTCAACCAGGAAATACTAGGCTGGTTTAATCAAAGTCTGTAGCAACCCAACAATGCCACAAATGACAAAAAGAAAAATTAATGAAATATATCCTAGGATACAAAATAACCACCAGACAACTCCAAGGAAAAAGCATCTTTGCAAATATTACTATCACATGTTAGGTACAGCGGAAGGGTATAGGTTAGCATGTGGTGAATAAAGGCAAACTGTCATTCTATTAACATGAGATAAGCTTGTGACAGTTAGGGGTATGAATGAATTCATTAGTGATTGTATAGTCCCCCTTCTCTAGGTCTCCCCTTAGTCTCTAGGTCTCATCCACTTCTATATTGTAAAGCATAACCGCTATCGATAAAACTCTTGCTACAATTACCTAGAAAAGATGGATCAGGACGGTATTCATTTGACAAAACAGAGTAGACTAGAGCATTTTGATATCAAAAGTAAGGTGCATTTTATGCTAAAATGGAAGAGCAATTGAAAAAAAAAGATCCCATTCCTTTAACTTTTTTAAAAAATAACTTTTCCTTTAACTTTTAGTGTAAAGAATGAGAAAGTTGTTGGTTAATAATTTAGACATAAATGTATCAAAAAAGTGTGCCTCTAGCCTGAAGACCAAGAAAAGAAAAGACCATGTATAACTGTTCTGATATCTGAAGATGATCATTTATTTATTAGAATTAAGAGATTGCATTTCCATTTGGATTATGCTAGCTACTATTATTTATAGTGGTCAATGTTAAACATGCATATTATCAATTGAATAATAAAAATATTCTAGTTCCTCACCCCCTTCTGTTCTTCCTTTTCTCTAGTCTCATCTTATTTCATCCCTTCTATCCTTGAAAATAAACTCAATCACAAGCCTCAAGTAACCTGATCTAAATTAAGTATGTAATGGGATTTGTAGTCCAAGAACTGGAAAACAAAGAGTATTATAATCGTCTGTCTTCAGTTCAGGGAAGAAAAGGGTATTGATTATTGAAAGTTGACCATGAATTTTAATGAGATTGTCAGCAAAGCAATAATGTATTATTATTATTAAACTAATTTGAAAACCCATTACTGACTGACATATAGTGGTGTAACATGGCGGTCTATCCTCTAGAACAGACAACAGTACCTAGAAGAGTTCATATTTATACAAAATTGAAAACTCTATTATCACTCAGTTGAGTAAATGCATCATCAAGAAGAGAAACATAATCATAAATTCATAGAATCATTTGAACTTGAGAAATATACCAGAGAGAAAAGTAGTATCAGATAACATGTTCCACCGCCAGCTTCCCAACGCCGCCCCGCCGTGAGGAGAGACGAGTAAGTGAATGGAGGGATGGCAACTAAATTTTAGGTCATTTTTTTTTGCTAGTAAATATAGGTATGTTCCAATAATAAATTTTTGTTCCAAATTTTAATAAAATATTGTTGGTAAGATTAATTTGTTTTTTTTTCATTGAAATATTTTTTGAATTTTTGAATTTTGATAATAATTTTAACTATACACGACTTCTATATTAAACAAAATTATATATAAAATAAATATTTAATTTCATATTTAAAAAAATATTCATCAATTATTTTGCAGTAAACTCAAACTCAACTCCAATTCGAGTTCTTATATGAAAAAAATATCAAAGGAATAAATTTAAACAAATATACTCAAAACTCTATATCATATCAATATCAATATCAAAATCAAAAATCAACCTATATAAAAACTCAACAACCAATTGCATATGCATTTAACAATGCCACGTATGAGTCAAAAATAAAAAATTATTCGAGGTTACAAAATAATCACAAGATAATCCCTAGGTAAAGCATCTTTAAAAATATTCCCTAAAAAATTTGTATTAGTAATAGTTTGGATCCTCGTAAAAATTACTTAGTTTATCGGATTCAAAGTTAAAAATTGAAGGATGAGACTCTTTAATCCTATAAGATTTATTTGTAGAAAAAAAAAATTAAATACTGGTTAATAATTTAGGCATAAATGTATAGAAAAAGTTTTTTAATTTAGGTAAAAGAAATTACCGATATTTTTGATATACCGAAAATATTTTACCATAAAATATTGAAAATATATATTTTTACAGTATACCAGAAAAATAGTACCTTATAGACTTATACTAAGTTATATTATCAATAATGAATTATCAGTATTTGTATTCATTTTTTAAATTATGATTTTTAGTATATAATAAAATAATATTTATAAATAAATAATTAACAAAATTATAAATGAAGAATTTATCGAATCAATATATTTCAACACCGACAACACCGAGTGGTTTTCAATAGACCAATCAATTTTAGTAAATTCATTTATACTCAGGAAATATTTAAGGTTCACCTCTCATGATATATACTCTTTTTCTTACAAATTTTGTATTATTAACTTCCTAATTATCTTTCTTCGATTAAAGAATAAATTTCTTTGCTACATCATAACCTGTTTGTCCTCGACAAATATATTTTTCATTTACTTCTCGACTACCTTTCTTCGACTAAAGAATAAATTTCTTTGCTACATCGTAACTCGCTTGTTCTCGACAAATATGTTTTTTAGCTGTAATCTAAGGTAAGCTTCAAAATATCTTTTGCACATTCACCGTGACTACATTTTTCACAAATACTCGAATATTTTTTTATATGTAGATATGTTTTTTACGGTATGAACACTATAATATTAATATCGTACTGAAATCTCTTTATACCACAAATATTTGATATGATTTGTATATTACTTGTATCATACATATATTTTAGTTAGAACATCTTAAATTAGAGTGAATGTCATGATTTTGGGTCAGGTTAGCATCTCCATTCACACATCCAAAAAAAATTAATATAATTTAATCTTTACCAAAATTTTCGAGGTTAAATAAAGTTTTTGTATATCATATCGACCCACATCTAATTTAGCCGGAAGAGCAAGAACAAACATATTTTAAAGTTTTTTAAGACATTGTGATATAAAATCAACATGAGAATATTAGTCAGCTCCAATGAACCTGTTGGACATAATTTAACTTATTTTTTCATTAACATCCTATATTTTATAAAAACATATAATAATTTTGTATTAGAATTAATTAAATTAATTTAGTGTATTTAGTTACAAATATAATAATATCTATTAAGGCTAACTTATAGGCTGCTAAGCTACCTCATCCCAGCCCACCAAACACTCATCTAGTCTTAATTGGACCAATATATTTAAGTATACAATATTTTAAAGCCTTGTTCAAGTATGAATGAAAATAAAACAACAGTTAATTGGTGTTAATTTGCACAAGACATTTGGTTTAGTTATATGATTCTCACTTAAGTGCGAGAGAGGTTCGAGTTCAATTATTAAAATGTCCCAATTTTTTTTTGTTTTTATTAGGGTTTTCGCTACCTATATTTAACCATGCTAATTGCTTCTGATTCATTTTGTTACTAATATAGAGATAAATATTTGTCATATTTTTCTAATATACTAATTATACTAGCAAACTCTTATATTTTACATAGATCAAATATAATAATTAAGTTTGACTATCTATTTAGACAGATGTATAGAATATAAGGGTTGAATTGTATATAAACACTATTTTAATTTTAGTCATATAAAAATATATTAATTAACTAACATGTTAGCGCATTTGGTCTAAAAAAAGTTTCTTTTATTATCTTCCCTTACTGACCTATGTTTAACCCTAATAGTTGCTTCCTTTCATTTTGTTACTACTGAGATAAATACTTGTAATACTGTCATATTTCTATTTATACTAACAATTTGTTCTATTTTACCTAGATTCAAATAAAAATATACCAATTAATTAAGTTATCTTATCCATTTAGACAAATATATAGAATATATAGACTGATTATTTTAGTTTTCAGTGATATGTAAATACTAATTATTTTGTGCACTTTTACTTTTTTCATTATTCCATCAAGGTTTTCCAAGCATTGTATTTGTAATTATTATTTTATATTTTTATACTCATGCATGTAACTATATTATTGTCACAAATGTGAACAATTCCCTTTAGCACTAAGATTAACATGAAAAGGTAAAGTTGTATATAATGTAAAGTGTAAGATTATATTCTAAAAATGGAAGAAAAAAAATTGTTATAGAAGAGACCATCGATTTAGATGAGCCTTGTGAGACATAGCGTCTAGGCTCTTTCTCACACGTAACCAATCACTAAACTCATAAAAATATAATCTATAATTTTTGGCGTTCGTACAACATTAATCATTTTTCCTAATTTTGTGATAAAAAGTAAGTAACGACTCTTTGTCATTGAGATTTATTCTCGAAAAAATCTAAAGAGATTTATTTCAACCTATCATTTTATTCTCATCTCGGTTGAGATTTAACAGGAATGTACGTGATGAGGTTGACTATAAAGTATAGTTTATATCTAACAAAAATTTCGATTTCATAATAGAATAATTACTTTACGCATTTCTCATCGCAAGTCCAAATAAAAGGTGAGCATTTTGTAATTGTGTATAATCATAATTCATAATAAAGGGCATTTGGTCTAGTGGTATGATTCTCGCTTAGGGTGCGAGAGGTCCCGAACTACTTATGTTTAACCCCACTAATTGTTTCAATTCATTTTCTTAATAATATTGAGATGAATAAATGTCATACTTCCCTATTTCTAATTTTACTAACAATTTGTTCTATTTTACCTAGATTAAAATATAAATATTTTAATTAATAAAGTTATCTTATTTATTTAGACAAATATATATAATCATATATAAGAGAAATGATATAAGGAACGAATTAAATGAGCGAATCCACTTGACATGCCACATAGGAAAGAAAAAATTACATCTTCTCTCTAGCAAACACTCATCTCATTTTCAGCTCATTATCAAACAAAACCCTCCTTCTTCTTCTTCCATTTTCTTCACCCTCGGCACACCGTTTAACTTATTCTCCTTCCGTTCTTTAGATTCGTCTTCATCCTCGCCGTTTAGCTTCTTACTGTTATTTTGTTCGTTTGAAGAGATCACTACTTTTAGATATCTACGTTTTGTTTATATTTGTCTTCGTCATTGTCCGTTTAACTTCTTCTTTTAATGGTATATCTTCTCTGTCATCTTAGTTTACTTTTTTCTTTGTTTGTTTCATTGTTCTTCTATTTGTTTCAAGAGATTCACGTTTTTCTGTTGTTTTGTGATTGTTATGTGTAGGAACCAACAACCGAGGGCATATATATGTATATCTTTTTGTTGTTTATGTAGCTAGACTGTTAATATTCTGTTATTTTCAAGAACCTGTGTAAAACTGTTAATATTTTTGTTGGCTTGTGTTGTCATATGTTTTGTTCTATGTTGTCCCGTGTTTTAAACTATGATGTCCCATGTCTTAAACTATGTCGTCCTGTATTTTTATACGTTGTTGTCATGTGTTGTAAATATTTAAGTTGCTCGAAATGTTAATATTCTGTTGTCATTTGTATTATTGTAATATGGTGTTCCATATTTTAAACTATAGTTTCATGTGTTTTATCCAATATATTTTCATGCGTTTTATCCAATATGTTGTCTTGTATTACTGTAATATGTTATTCATGTGTTGTCATGTATTATTTGTGTTGATTTCTCTTTTTTGTATTCTTATGTAGCCCTATTGATGAACCATCATCACTATGTACCGAAGACAAAATTCCCAAGGTTGGGATAACGTTTGTTTCTAAAAATGACCTTCAAGAATTTTATAGATTGTATGCCCAATCAATGGGGTTTGGAGTCAAAAAGTTGGGAAAGAAGAATGGACTAGATGACAAGTAGAAATTTTTCTCTGTTGGATGTGCAAAGAGTGGTTCGTTTACGCCAATGGAGAAGAATATATTTCAACTTAGACCTTCCACCAAGACCGATTGTAAGGCCAGGATCAACGTTGTTGTGAGGAATGATTTTGATTTTTAGATTAGCAATGTCATTCTTCAATGTCATTCTTCAGCATAACCATCCGTTGAGTCCTTCAAATTCTATACATATTAGATCACACAAAGTTTTAAATCCAAGTGCGTAGAGAATATTACAATTAATTGATGAAGATGGAATAACACTGGCTAAAAGTTTTCAATCAATTGTAGTTGAAGTTGGAGGGTATAATAATTTGAATTTTGATGAGAGAACATGTCAGAATTTTATCTCAGAAGCTAGGAGGTCGAGGTTAGGAAATGACGATGCTGAAGCTGTTTCTCATTATTTCACCCAAATGCAAAATAGATGTTTAAATTTTCATTACACCTTTGATCTTGATGAGGAATCACGGATGAGGAATATTTTATGGGCTAATGCAAGATGCAGGGCTTCTTACGATTACTCTTCTGATGTAATGACCTTTGACATAACGTAACTGACGAACCGCTATGACATTTATTTTGCTCCGTTTGTCAGTGTTAACCATCATGACAATCCATTTTTCTAGGATGTGGTTTATTATATAATGAGGATGTGGTTTATTATATAGTGAGGATGTGGCGTCATTCACTTGGATTTTTAAGGCATGGTTGACATGTATGCATGGACGTGCTCCAAAGGCAATAATCACCGATCAATGTCGATTGATGACTATTACCATTAATATGATTTTTCCAAACACCCAACATCGTTATTGTCTTTGGCATATAATGAAGAAGCTCCCTACTAAATTTGGTGCTCACACCGAATAGAAAATCATTAAGAAGGCGTTGAATAACATTGTCTATAACTCGATAACAATTGAAGAGTGTGAAGAGAATTGGAAGAAAATGATACATGAGTTTTATTTTGAAAACAATAATTGGCTAAACTCTTTGCACATTGAAAAACATAAGTGGATTCCAGTGTACGTGAAATGTTATTTCTGGGCAGGCATGTCAACATCCCAGAGAAGTGAAACCATCAATGCGTTTTTCGATGATTATGTTATTTCGACAACATCTTTGAAGCAGTTTGTTGAGCAATTTGATAGAGCACTGAAGAAGAACGTGGAAAATGAAAACAAACTGGATTTTCAGTCTTTTAATTTCATGATTCCAATTGTAAGTGACTATTCTTTAGAAATGCAGTTTCAAAGCGTTTACACAAATGACATTTTCAAGTTGTGTCAGAACGAATTCAAAGGGTTAATGTTTTGTGACACGTCTATAATTGAATACAATGGCACAACTTATTTATTTGGAGTTTCTAAGAGCATTCTTGAAATTAATGGACAACATTTGAGAGATTTTTCCTACAAGGTACAGTACAACCCAGGGTTGGTTACTTTGAAATGTCAATGTCAAATGTTTGAGTTCAGAGGGCATATAAAATGAAAGTGAATCAGGTGCCTGCATATTATATCTTGGACCGTTGGCGTAAAGACTTGAAAAGAGATTACCAAATATTCACAAACATTTATGATTCAGATGCGTGTAAAATTGAAAGAAATCGGTACAACTATCTAACTCTCATCATGCTAGAGGTTCAACAACTTGCATCCAAATCCCAAGTTAATTGTTCTGCTTTGGCTGAAGAGATGAAAGATACGAAGGAAAAGTTCAAGATATCTCCAAATTGTACGACAGATTCCGAACCAACCGAAAAAGTTATCCATTCGTATACCACCCCACTAAATATTCTGCAAAATAAAAAAGAAGACAATAGTATTGTAATTGACATAGGACAACATAACTAAAAACACATGACAACATAGTCTAACACACAAGACAATAGAATATTAACAGTTTAAGCTTAATATTTATCAACAAGGGACACAGTATATGACACAAATGCAACATCGTATACGACACATGAAAACACATTAATGAAAATAATATAACAACGATAAGTTCTTGTTACCTTTCATCTCTATCTGAAGCTTTCATTTTACCTAAAGCTTTACTGTTCTTCTCTGTCATTGTTGACATACTTACTGTGATAATAACCATATGTTAATTAGTAACAAAACACTTAAGGTTTGTAGAAGGAAACATTTTATAGATAAGAGAAGAAGAATAATAACGTTTAAAGAAGAAGAAGTTGAAAAACGCTTGGAGAAGAAGAAGTTGAAAAACGTTTGAAGAAGAAGAAGTTGAATAGAAATAGTAGAGGAGTAGATACCGTTTGAAGAGCAGTAGATACTTAGGATTAGGATTTGAACGGATTCCGTTTGAAGAGAAGCATATACTTAATATTAGGGTTTGAGCGGATTTCGTTTGAATAGCAATATATACTTAGGGTTAGGGTTTGAGCGGAAATGAGAGGGAGTTTGAACGAAGATAGATTGAAGAGAGGGAGGTTTTAGCGGAAATGAGAGGGAGTTTGAGCGGAGATGGATTGAAGAAAGAGAAGGTTTGAGAGGAAATGAGAGGGAGTTTGAAATTAGGGAGAATTATCTTACGTGGAAAAAGAAAGCAAAAATAATTATTTTTTTACTTACATGTCATGCCACGGGGATTTGCTGATGGATTTGTTCCCCAGATTCGTTTCCCGTATCACCTCTCTATATATAATACAGGGGATAAATTGTATATCAACACTATATAATTTTCAGTCATATGTAAATACAATAAACCCCTATCATATAAAATGTACATAAATATATAGTTTTTCTTTTCACGAATTCTACTCTCATTCTTCATTTGCGATTATTACGAATTTGTTATATCGATCAAATATTTCGCGTTTAATTTTTACATGTATCAGAGCTTACGGTTGACAATGTCTTAAATGCACACTAGTTTAGTTTTCAGTCATGGTAAATTAAACATTAACTAGGTATTAAATCCCGATCATATAAAATAAACATAATTAATTATTCTTTACCAAATTCTGGTCTCGTTTAATTTCAACCCTCCTAAGCCTAGACTTTATCAAAAATCATGGAAGCCTAACTGACCTATGCAAGGTAGCCCGGGAGGTCGGCACCTGTCCATATGAAGGTACTAAAGAATTTCTTATACACTTCTTCATTTGTAATTTAGTTAATTCATTGGGCATTTGGTCTAGTGGTATGATTCTCTCGAAGAGATATCGAGTTTCAATTCTCTAAATGCCTCAATTTATGATTTTTTTGATAAATTTGTTCTACTCACTAAGTACCTTGCATTGAACTACCTATGTTTAACCTTCTCTGAACTTTTGAGAAAAGCATTTTAATAAGATAAACTTAGATGATATGAAATATATAGAATTAGTTCTTTTTTCTAATAAAGCTATTATTGTTCTTCATCTGCAATTCTTGTGAATCTGTTTGATCGATTAAATCTTCCGCGTTTAATTTTCACATGGCATTAGAGCTTATGGTTGATAATATTTTAGATCCACACTCAGTTTTTCAGTCATATGTTAAGACATTAATTGGGTAGTTAAACCCCGATCATATGAAATATACATAATTAGTTTTTCTTTTAAAAAAAGTCACTCTCATTCTTCGTCTACGATTTTGTCATACCCTAGGGCATTTCGTCTAGTGGTATGATTTTCGCTTAGGTGCGAGAGGTCCCGAGTTCAATTTTTGAAATGCCCCTTTTTTATCAACACGAAATTAAAACTAGACTAGTAAAACAAACATACAATCACATAAAAAAATTGAAAAACAAAGGCAATGCATATTATTAATGTTAAAGACAAAGACAATGAAAGTGGAACAATTGAAGTTGCTTCCTTGATTTAATGGGAGATCTAACCAAAAATCTCATAGGCAAGAAGCTTGTGACCTCCAAAATAGAGGTGTTCTTGCTAGGATTTTCTAAAAATGAAATGGACAGCTTAGGGGCGTGAGAATAGAAAAATTAAGGTTTCTTTTTGTTCAGCCTAGGGGCATAATACCTAAAATTTTAGGTGTGTATTTGTGTGTGTGTCACTCTCTCAATTGGAACAAGATTCCTTTCTTCTTCAAATTTGACTCACACATACTATTATATTTTATCTTTCACAAAATAATATTAATAATAGTTAAATAAAAATATAGTTAAAATTATAATTTAAAAACAAATAATATTCCACCGAATTTTTTTCTTCTTTCTTTGTATGTTATTCGTTTAATACTTCTGACCCAACAATTCTTTTTTTTCAATGTGATCCAAAAATTTTAGGTGTGGTTGTTTTTCTTTTCTGTGTGTATTTTTTTTTTGTCTCACTCTCTCAATTCAAACAACATTCCCTCATCTTCAAATTCTGACTCACACATATTATTATATCTTATCTTTCACAAAATAATATTGATAATAGTTAAATAAAACTATAGTTAAAATTTTAATTAAAAACAATTAATATTCCACCGAAATTCTTTCTTCTTTATATGACATTCGTTTAATTCTTCTAACCCAACAATTCATTATTTTCAATGTGATCCCGCTCGTCTCTTTGGTAATCAATTCCGATCTAAGGGACTATCTTCCATAGTCTTGTTACAAGAGGGAATGGAGGAAGGGATTGTATAAGTCACATTCCCTTATTCCCTCTCTTTCTTTATTTATAATAGGATAAAAGAGTTGAAACTCGTTTACCCGCATGGACATCTCCTCATGAAAGCAAGTTCTTATGCGACTCCTAGTATGCACTTTTAGTTAGGCCTCACTTTTAGCATTTTATATCAATCTCACCCTTACTTTTAGTCTTCCCCAATCGACCTCTCATATTACTAATCTCGTGATTAACACTAAATAAAATATATTTTAATTTAAAAATAACTAATATTCCACCAAAATAAACTTCGACTTACTAATATTGTAACATCACTTTAAACATTCTTTAATCGATCTCTTATTAAACCTCATTTCGAACAATTTGTATCAATCTTACTTTTACTTTTGGCCTTCCCCAATCAAAATCAAATTGCTTTCTCTAATTGATCTCTCATTAGACCTCATTTTGAGCAATTTGTATTGATTTTACCCTTAATACAAACAACCATTCTCCCATCAAATGAGGACTCACATATATCATCATATTATTAACATCACTCTCAATTCATAACGACACCCACATGCACAATTCTCTCATCCTTCAAATTTGGACTCACATATACCATCATATTATTAACATCACTGGTCTCAAATTTAAAATTTGAACACTTTAACCATTAAACCACTTGTGATTGTTGAATTTAATTTAAAATTTTATATATGTATTATATATAGGGTAAATTAGCTGGGTGGCCCTCAAATTACTTCCATCGCTCACCTTTAGCACACAAATTAATTTTTAAAATAAATTACCCCTTTGAAAGATCACCATTGACCCTCAAACTACCAGAAAGGGTCACTAAAGGCCCTTCTATCAATTTTTCCGTTATGTCATAACATCTATAATTAAAACTCTCATTTTAAATTATCATAACGGCTCTTCATTTTTAACCATCATTCTTGACTTTACATCTTTTCTACGACAACCTACCTACCTAATATCATCTTTCTTCTTTTCCATAGATTTGTAGAGAGAAGGGTCTGCTAGAGAAGTAGAGAAGCCCTAATTTGCGATCGGTGCGAGAGAAGGGTCTTCTAGATGGATAAAGAGAGACAGAAGATAAAGTTCATAGTTTTCAGAGCAATGGTTTGGATGATTAGATCTAGAAATTGCGATTTTAGTTCCAATCGAGTATACGGTAAGTATTTGTTGTTGTATACCTAGTTCTTAGTTTTCTTCCTTAAGATATATTATTTTTAAATATATTGCTCCATGTATTAGCTATAGTTATCTCATTTGTACCTAATTTCTGCTATATATTTATCTTTATTAAGCGAACTCACCCAAACTCAACTATGGAGGTTGAGTTCACTCATTTCCGAAATGAAAATGGAAACTGCAGATTCATGCGTCTATATTGTTGTTTAGGCCCATTGAAGGAGGGATTTAGATATTGTCGTCCCATCATAGGATTGGATGGATGTCATATAAAGGGTCCATATCCAGGCCAATTGTTGAATGCAATTGGGGTTGATCCTAACAATGGATGGTGGCCAATAGTTTGGGTAGTTATGGAGCGAGAGGCAATCGTTCAATGGAAATGGTTTATGGAGCTTCTAGCAAAGGATCTACAAATAATTAACTCTTTCTAGTATACGTTCATATCAGATCAACAAAAGGTAAGAAACTAATATGTTTAAGTTTATATTATTATTTTATGTAAATATTATGTAAATATACTAATACACTTGAAAATGAAATTAGGGACGGAGCAAAGCCTTATCTGAGGTATTACCAAATGCTGGACATAGATTTTGTGTTCAACATTTGTATAGAAATTTCAAAAAAAAACATCCAGGGAAGGTGTTAAAATAAATGTTATGGACAATTGCTGGAAGTGCGAATGTGGATGTGCACAACAAGGCAATGGAATCTCTTAAAAATTATGATGAAGCAGCATTCAAGTGGGTGACTAATGCCCCTCATCTATCACATTGGTGTAAGGCTTTCTTTAAATCGGATACTAAATGTGATATGCTGACAAACAATTTATGTGAGTCTTTCAATTCTCATATACTTGAGATGAGGGATAAACCGATCCTTTCTTTAATGGAAGGTATTAGAGAATTTTTAATGGAAATAATGCAAAGAAGAAAAGATAGCATGTCTAAGTATCATCATCCTACTGGACCATTAATTAGGAAAATTATAGAAGAAAGGATAAAAAAATCTTTTAAGTGGAGGTCAATTTATAATGGTGTGGACGGTTACCAAGTTAGGGGGCCTAATGGATATCAGTTTGTTGTTGATGTTAGGAAAAAAAATATGTAGTTGTGGATTGTGGGAACTATCAGGATTACCATGCTGTCATGCTATAGTTGCTTTAAAACAACATGGCCTAAAAGTGCATGAATGTGTTGATAAGTGTTGCAGAAAAGAATTATTCATCACTATTTACCATCACGTCTTATACCCAATCAACGGTAAAGATATATGGCCAACTTCATCATTAGGATTGTAGTTGGATCCTCCTGTTTGTGTGGTTCAACCAGGTAGACCCAAGAAAGCAAGAAGAAAAGAACCAGACGAGAGAAAAGACTATGGGAAAAAGCTGAGGAGGTATGTGGTCACTGTAAGAAGTTTGGAAATTCAGGCCACAATGCTAAAACTTGTAAGATGTAAAAGAAGGAATGATGAGCATTAAAAAGGCAGAGAACCAATATGTAAGTAGATTTGTTTGATTGATTAAATGTATTTACATTATATGGTAGATCTTTTGTTTATTTAACTATAGTCTTTTTCTTTTTAACTACAGTGACTAACCAAAAGCAGAGGATGAAGCAGATGATGATAGGAAAATCAATATTTTAGGGCTTAGTATATGAATATTATAAACTATCAGAGCAGATTTTTTGTTTTTTTAACTGCAATGTTTTGTCTTCTTAATTGTAATGTTACTGTTTTTTATGCTTTTAAACTATAGTGTGTAAAACATGATTATAAATATTTTTAGTACTTTTTAATAAATATTATTTGTCTGATATTGATGTTGCAATTGTTTAATCACATTCACAATTTTTATCTTATTGTATAAGGCAAAAAAATAAAATAGAAATTTGCAATTATGTAGAACTCTATTATAATTGTCAAAAAAAACATTGATAGATTACAATATAACAAATAATTTTCAAATTTGGTCATAAAACAAAATAAAAAATAGTCAAGATTGAATATGTTGATAGATTTGGGAAGAAATAATTCAAGGGTTAAAAATCAACTATCAAAATAGTTGGAGGGCCAAAAGTAAACTATCATAATTGTTGGAGGACTTTTAGTTAAAATCGTTATGTTTAACGAAAAAATTTACACCCTTTCTGAAAATTTAAGGGGCGATTTGTTTTCAAAAATAGTTTAAGGGCTAAAAGTAAGCGATGAAAGTAATTTGAGGGTCACCCAAGTAATTTGCCCTTATATATATTTAATCATTGTTAATAAATAATATATAAAATATATAAATAATAAAAGAAAAATAATTAATTATATAAATAATAAATATGTAGAGAAGTTATAAAAATATTTTTTTAATAAATTATTTGAAAATTTTAATTAAAAAATAAGGTATAAAAATATTTTTCAATAAATTATTTGGAAATTTTAAGTAAAGAATAAGGTAAAAATATTTTTTAAAATTTAATTTATAATTATATTAAATTAAAAAAAAAGAGTTAAAATAATGATGAGTATAATAAATATTGAGAGAGAATACAAATATATATTTTAACTATAATTAAAAAATTATATAAAGATCAATTTAATAAATATAAAAACTAAATAATTTATAAATGAATTTTTCTCTCCTTTAATTTAGTTTTTTTAGTTCGTGACTCTTAATATTATTTAATATCCCGTTTTATAACTAACTCGATCTCTCAATTATTTACTTTACAACAGCTTCTATATAAAATAAAGAAGAAGAAAAAGATTGTTTGATCAATGACTTATAAGCAAATTCCATTAGAAAGGAAAGAAAAGGATGGAAAAGAAAAGAAAGGAGAGGGAAAAGCAAAGAAAGTGGAGAAATGAGGGTTATGTTCTTAAAATTGATAATATATTTAAACCTAAATTATTATTTGTACTTTATAAATATTATATATATAATTTAATAAAATAATATACATTATTTAATTAATGATTAAAAACTAATAACTTTAAAAAACTTTTTATCTCTTTTAATTTAATTTTCATAACCAATTTCAAATTAAAATTATATAAACATAAAATAAAAATAAAACTAAATTACAATTCCGCTTAAAAAAATTCTATAAAAATAATAAGTGAGTGGGTAAAAAATGAAAATACAAAACTCAACAGAAAAACTTATAAACAGGCTATTGGGTCTAGTTTAAGTCATTTCAGATCGATTCGATTTACCCGATTTAACCCTATGTAGTTAATTCAATCTCTCTATTTCAAATTAAAATGACATCAACTCAAAACAAAAATGGAGATAAATCACAAATCCGTTTGCAAAACAATCTAAAAAAAATGAGTAAGAAAGGAAAAATACAAAACTCAACAATATAAACTTATAAACGGGTTGTTGGGTCTACTTTAGGTCATTTCAGGTCGATTCGATTTAACTTTATGTAGTTAATTCACCTCTCTCTATTTCAAATTAAAATGACATTAATACAAAATAAAAATGAAGATAAATCACAAATTCGCTTAAAGTATTTTAAAAAAAAAAACATGAGTGAGTGAGTAAGAAAGGAAAATACAAAACTCAACAAAAGAAACTTATAAACTGATTGTCAGGTCTACTTTAAGTCATTTATTAAGTCGATCTGTTTTAACCCTATCCCTATGTAGTTAATTCATATATCTCTATTTCAAATTAAAATGACATCAACAAAAAATAAAAATAAAAATAAATCAAAATTTTGTTTGTAAAAAATTATACAAAAATAATGAGTGATTAAGAAAGGAAAACACAAACTCAATAAAAGAAACTTATAAACTGGTTGACGGGTCTACTTTAGGTCATTTCAGATCGACATGATTTACCCGATTTAACCATATATAGTTGATTTACATATCTTTATTTCAAATTAAAATGATATTAATACAAAATAAAAATGAAGATAAATCACAAATTCGCTTAAAAAATGTACAAAATAAATGTTTGAGTAAGAAATGAAAACACAAAATTCAAATATATAAACGGGTTGGCATGCCTACTTTGGGTCAATACAGGTCGAACCAATTTTGATATATTTATTAGTAATGTTAAACGGTTCGATTTGATTTTGACACAAATACAAAATACATGACTCTAACATGATTTTTTTTTGTTTGGTTCGGTCTTATTTTTGTATGGAGACAAAAGTGATAGTTTCCATTTTTTTATTAATTATTATTTTTAATAATTTAATATTAAATTATTCCATCTCTTTGCACTTCTCAATAGTAATATAATATATATTGTTTATATATTTGTGGGCCTACTTTAGATTAATACAGGTCGAATAAATTTTGATATCTATATATATATAATGATGCTTAATTATTTTGTTTCAGGGTGAACATCACGCGCTCATCTAAATGATCACCTAAATGAATAGCTAGAAACTCTAAAACAAAGAAACGGTCCCACCTTTTAACCTACCATTAACATATTCTCTCTCCTTTCAAAATTTCCGTTTCAAAAAGAGATCGAGCAAATGGCTACAAGGGCTGCCGGAGACGGCCTAATTCGTGGCTTCTTCAACGCATGCATCTCCGGTGCCAATGCCGGAATCCAACGCCGTCCTTATCACAAGAATTGCAGTTGTGCACTTCACAAATCTCGCGGACAATGTTCTCATTCCACCTCGGGAAATAACGTTTCGTATCCGATTCGTCGTACTTGGAGCGAAGGTTCCTTCACGCTTATGGCTGCTGCTTCTTCTACTGCTGCCTACGTATCGCCTGGATCTTCGCCTGCGACGAATTCCGTCGCCGATGTTGCCGGAAAGACGTATCTATTTCCTTATAACGAAGAATAATGAAGTAATCTCTGTTCTATTACAACCAGGTGAGTTCTGCTTCTTCGTCGGTTTTTCCTTTTGATCTGATCGATTGTTAAACGATATCCTCTCTGCGATGTGCTTCTGTTCTATTACAACCAGGTGTCCTCTCTGCGATGTGCTTCTTCGTCGGTCATCTATTTGTGTATATATGAAATTTGTGTTTTTATTATTTTACCATTTTTGTTGCAGTTATACGGTCGTTGGAAGGTCCTTTTTTTCCCCAAGCCTTGGTCTAGAGTATTGGCTAGGGTTCTACCAAAGCCTTCGTCCTACTCAGATGGGGCTATCGCTTAATATCGGTTTGTAGTCTATCTACATGTCTTCAATTCTTTTTACATCTATAAGAATCTTCACAGCAATAGCCATGGTGAAGGGGGCGTCAAGGAGAAACTATCAGGTAGAAATCTCTTGCCATTTCCATTTCTCTGTCTGTGTTTAAGATGTGGATTTCCTCACACTGATTTCGTTTTAGGCTTTATGTGCGAGGCACGATTTTAGGATACAAAAGGTACGACTGATTATCCTCTCTTTTAGAAATCGTAATATCCTTAAGTTGAATGTATACATGACTATTGTATTTATTGAACTTCACAACTGAACAGGGTGAGAAAGTAGAAGACAACGCTGATGATGCTGTGAATGAACAGGTTGAGAAAGTAAGAGATTCAACCTGGAAGACATTTTGTTACAAAGTGTAATTCATGGAATGAGAGATGTCGTTGAAGATGTGTCTTTGAACAGTGACATTTTGTTACATGGTGGAAATGAAGCAAGTGTTGCTGTTTCTTCTAATTCTGACAAGGAAGAAGATGTCAAAATATATCCTTTACATATTGAACACGACGAAGAGGGAGATGTTGCCAATGAGTATTTACGCAGTGAAACTGGTAGTGGTGAACAGGAAGACTTTTCTAAGGATGTTTCTAATTTGCCAAGTGTAAAAGATGAAGATTTTTCATCACAGACTAAAGTAGTCTCTTTCCTCCTGGAATCCAATAGCAATAATGCAGATATCGTAAGAAGAGACTTGTCTTGGCAAACTCAAAATGAAGTGGGAGCTGTTGTTGCAAACATCACTTCTTTAAAGAATGAAGATGATATTGGAATTCATGAATGTGATTCTTTACAGAGTGAAAATGATCAAGTTGTTAACATTGATGTTTTTCATTGCCTATATATACAAGGCCAAGGTGAAAAGAACGGATCACACTGATATCTGAGGTGAGATATCAGATATATATTGTAATATATGTTTGAACGTTGGGAGAAGGTCTCACGTCCTCATGGTAACTGTGGAGTTGTTCGAGCTAAGTTCAAGTCTAACCTTCCTCCCAAATCTATGGTAATTACAATTTCGTATCTTTTAGATCATATTGTAATGGTATTGTTATGGTTTACTGATTTGTATTCTTTCTATTATTTGGGGGATAGAGTGAGGGTTTTCATGTACCCAAGCAATATCTGAGGTGAGTTATCTGTTTAATATGGTTGTTTTTCAATAATATGCATTGCTTCTTGGTGAAAAAACTACTTAGTATTAGTTTTTGTTGAATGGTTGTTAAAAACTGACCCTATCTGGTTCTGTGTTTTTTAGCTTTGTTAAGTCTCTCTGAACTTTCTAAAATACTGTTAATTAGAAATTGACAGTTAACCTAGCTCAATTACCAAATAATACCTTGAATTGAATGATGAACAATAGAACTAGAATGAGAACGACGGGAAGATTACCTTGAATTGAATGGTGAACAATAGAACTAGAATGAGAATGAAGGAGGAAGATAAGAACTCTTAACAATCTAGGAGCATTTGAGAATTATTATTGGGAGAGGAAGGAAACACTACAAGAGTTTTCTACCAATTCATTTCATAACAACAACTAATCTTTACTATTCTATCTGTAATCGCCACTAACAGCTACTCAAACCAAGGACATTAGCCCTAATTCTTCTCCATCGTAACACTTCCCTACTCCATAATAATTTTTGTTTTTCAAACATTGAGTCATCAGATAGAATATAAATATAGTTTTAAACATTTTTTTTATAAAACACTTCTGGAGATTGGCAATTCACAGAGTGCAATCCTTAAGAAGCAATTCACATTTAATTATTTAAGAAGCCTTATATTAGGCTATGAGTTCCTCATTTTGTTCTTTCATGCTTTATTTTGACTTTTCGTTCTTCAAAGTTCTTTATTTGGGTTTTTTTTTCATTTTTTCTAGAGGATTTCCTGCAAAATAATTATTTGAGTTTATTTTTTTTTAATTAAGGAGAACTAGCCTGACACTCCAAAACTTATTATTTGAGTTTCTACCTATGTAAGAAATTGTATGTTGGTTAGCTTGAGCATAACCAAATGGTGGAAGTATGATGTGTACTTCTCTGTTGTCTAATAGGATCAGTTCATTTATTGAATTCTTGAGTTTGCGGTAAACATTTAGTTGAATGAGGCACTACACTTAATTAAGATTATGTGGCCTCTCAATCTGAGCATGGTATCATCTTGGCCAAATGAATGCAACAAACATGTCTTAGGGTTAGGTATAGTATAGGGGAAATGTTCTTGAAGATAGAATATGCAAAGTAGTCCTCGAGTTATTAGTTAAGATATGAATAGGGCACACTTAGTTGGAGATTCAATTGATATTCTTAATTAAGGTTTTGTAAAAAATATGTGAGGATAGACTTTTATAGTATTATGCATGAAATTGTATGGTTGTATATTGAATTGAAATCAACATATAATTTTGATTTTGTAGATATGTTTGCAAGAGCATTTTTTGATCCCATTCCAGTGACAGATTTTATTCAAAAAAAATTCCATATTAGAGATCTACTTAGGCCTTTATCTGACCAAGACCGCATCAAGGTAATTTACAGCTTTCTTCTACATTTGATAAGAAATGTATGATTAGGTGTCAAACTGACCTGAACCGAAACTTACATTTGATGATCTAACTTGATGTTTATTTCCAGGTTAAGAAGGCCTTGCGAGGTGTTAATGTGCAACTGACACACCTTGAGAATGTAAGGCGAAGAAAAATAACTAATATAACTCAACAACCCATTAGCCAATTGATGTAAGCTATTTTTTCACGCTTCAAAGGATGTCCAGTATCATTTTAAGTTTGAATTTTTTTTTCTTTCTTACTCTGCCAAATTCACGCTTCAAATGGTGTAATTGGAAATGCATCTAGCTGTTATTATAAGACATGGTATTGAATTTGGATATTTAGTACCAAATTCATTTATAGATCTACATGAATCTGTAGATTCTTGATCTCTATATCATGGACGTGGCTTCTTCGTCAGGTAAAACAGTATCTATGATCTTCATCTGCTTCTTTTCCTTTTTTTCTTTTTTTCTCTCTGTGAAGACATTCAACATTCTTCTTCTCCCCAAGAGGTTTTCCTGTTTCCTGGCATCAGCTTTAGAACAGATAATGAGCCTTTCAAGGTGTTCCTCCATCAATGAATGTAATTTCCACAATTCCTATGTTAATATGAGTTTTGGTATTGACACTGAAAATGTAATGAATGAAGGCTGCAATGGAAAAATTCACCAAGAAGATAGTGGATATGATGAAAGATGAAGAGCTCTATGAGTCACAGGGGGCCCTATAATTCTATCGCAGGTTTCCTTTGAGATAAAGATTAATTATAAATTCCTTTCAATTGGGATCTAGGTAGCTGATTTGAAAAGAGTCTAATGACAGATAGAAAATGAATACGGTCCCATGGAGTATGAAATTGGGGCGCCTGGTGTAGAATACACGAAATGGGCAGCAGAGATGGCGGTGGGGCTAGAGACTGGCGTGCCTTGGGTAATGTGCAAGCAAGATGATGCACCTGATCCTGTTGTAAGTTTCTTGTCTTAAAAGCTCTTATTTTTCCTCCCTGTTGAATCTGTTTTCGTCTAATAATGTGCAGATTAACACTTGCAATGGATTTTATTGTGACTATTTCTCACCAAATAAAGCTTATAAACCCAAGATATGGACAGAAGCTTGGACTGGCTGTAATGTGCAAGCAAGATGATGCACCTGATCCTGTTGTAAGTTTCTTGTCTTAAATGCTCTTATTTTTCCTCCCTGTTGAATCTGTCTTTGTCTAATAATGTGCAGATTAACACTTGCAATGGATTTTATTGTGACTATTTCTCACCAAATAAAGCTTACAAAGATATATGGATTGGTGAACCTATTTTAAACGTCGATGGAGTGACAACTAAGCTTTCTGATATAACGTAAGTTTACCTTATTATTAAGTTGTGATAACTGTTCATATGTTATTCTTATTGTTACCATGCTTTATGGAATGGATCATTATGTTTGTCTAGCTCCATTTCAATCCTCCTTTACCAGTTGCTGGAGGGTTTTCTGTCGATGAAGTATTTTTGATTGTGTTTATATGTATGCTTTGTTTGATTTACTAGAAATATTGTATATTAAACAACACTCTCTTAAACAAATTTCAATTCGGTTCCTTAAAGTTTTTTTTTTTTTTTTCAAAAGCAGCTTCATTATTTGTTTGAATGAAAGTAAGTATATCCTAATTGTATTTATTGGGAAAATAAGAAGTAACTTAATAAATATTATGATTTATAATTCAGGTTTTATAAGAATATAATCAAAATATATATATATATATATATATATATATATATATATATATATATATATATATATATATTTTATAGGTGAATATTTATTGTACAGATTTAAGAATTTTGAATTTCATTTCATTTAGGTTCCTACATAAGAGAAAAGGATCAAGTTGTTGACCTCCATAGAATGCAATTTGTGATTTTGTAGGTTTCTTTTCATCATTCTTAAATTATGTCATGAAACCTATTTAATATAAAAATAAAAATATAGTATTAATTTAATAAAAAATAAAATATTATAATTTAATAAATTACATTATAAATTATAATTTCAAACAAAGCTGTTAAAGAGGTACTTTTTCAATTTTTTGTGATCAAATAAATTGTTTTTTTTTATTATTTATTTTAATGTCTTATTTAAGTTTTTGAAATGTGTTTTATATGTTAATTAAATTTTATTAGGGAGGAGCAGACAAAGTTGTTGAAGAGATAGGACAAAAAAGACAAAAAATTTAGTTTTTATTTTTTATTTTACAATTTTTTAATTTCATTTTATGGAAGTTTTTTTTTATTAGTATACATTATTAACTATTATTATAATATAGGATATCTTAAATTATACTAGAGTTATACATTTATTTTTTATGAATGTTTGTTTAATATTGTGTTAACTTAAATTTTTATTTTGCTTTCAATAGTTTAAATGATTTGTATTGTATTATTATTATTTTCAGTTTTAATCAATTATTCTTTTTTCTCACATCATGTATATATTTCATAATTAATTTTATATAAATATATTTTTCTTTATATAATTTTTCCACGATTATTTATATATTATTTGTTTATTATTTATTTTTATACAATTTACTTATATTATGAAACAATTAATAATAATTATTTTTTCTATTTTTTTCTCTAATTATATATATATATATATATTATATTTTCTCTTCATATAAATATATTCTCTTTTATTAAATTAAATATTTTATAAAATTTTCGTTTATATTATTCCCGTACAACGTAGGGTTTCATACTAGTATTTATTAATAATGTTAAATGGGTAGATATGATTTTGATTCTGATTCGAATTTAAAATGCATAATTCTAACCTATTTTTTATATTTGGTTCAATCGTGTTTTCGTATTTGATTCAAAATTGACTGCATAGATAAAAATGATAATTTCTCTATTTTTTATTAATTATTATTTTTAATAATTTAATATTAAATTATCCCATTCCTTGCACATTTCAATAGAAATATGATGATATATTATTTATATATCTATTTTAAATGGTAAAATCAAATAAAACTATTATATATATATATATATAAAATTATTATTTTAAACTATTTAAAAAAAAAGTTAAGTGTTACACAAATAAATAATTATTATGAATAATAAATTAAGAAAATTATTATTATTTATTAAGTATTTTGGGAGAGATGAAAAATTAATTAGTCAAAATATATGAAAGATCCTAATTGAGTTTAACAAATTGATCTATTATTATTAATATTATTTATTTAAGAAAATATTTGGTATTAAATAAATAAAATAAATAATAAATGGTAAGTTAATAATTAGGATATTTTAATATAATCATAATTATTAATATTAATAATTATTAATATTATTGTTTATTTTAAAAAATAATAAAATCAAATAAGAAATAATATAAAATGTATTTATTATTATCAATTTTATTATTATTTTATTTTGTGAATTCAAGCTCAAACAGAGGACTAGAGGTCCATTTATGAAAAATAAAGGAAAAAAGGGGTCCATTTACCAAAACTTAAAACAAGAAGAAGAGGAGTCACTAGGTTTTATTTCACCTTTTTTTTCCCACGATTTATTTGTCTTATTCTTTAGTTAGGGAGCTCCTACTTCTCTCTAGCGGATTCAACGAGGGCAGAGAATCGTGACCTCTTCAGCTAGATCCAGTCGAGAAAACAATGTCAAAGATTAATCTCAACTGTCGGACGCCTATAAGTTGGAGGAGGAGAGGGAGTAGATCTAAAAGGACAGGTCTAAAATTATTATTTTTGATTACCAGTATTTTAAATTTTCTTCTTTAGCTGTTAAAATCTGTTTGAAAACTCACTATTATAAGATCTGTTTTTTTCTATCTATTGAAATTGAATTCAATACTTATAGATAATTAAAATCTAAATAGTTAACACTTTCTGAATTAGGGATATTAGTTTTTTTTTTTGGTTTATCAACTGTTAACTATATTGAGACATTTTAATTCAATCCAGGGAAGAGGACATTAAATTTGCTTGAAATTGAAACTTGGGTAAACTGTTCTTGAGGTTTACTCAAAAATGACGAACCAGGAGAATTATATACGGGAAATAGAGATTCTCCCGAATCAATATTTGTTAAGTTATTTCAATGATTCAGTTTTATGTGCAGATTAGATTTATTGTGTTTTTTTTTATTTTGTTTACCGTAACTTAGGATATGTTATAACTATTATTGTTGGTTTTTTCTAGACTTCAAGAATTGGCAATGCTATGAGCAGTTATTGAGAGAGATTAGAGAATAAGAACAAGAGATATTGAGAGAAAAACCCGTAAGGGATTTGTGATTTTATTATCTATTTATATAGCCACAAATCCATTATAGGTACAAAAAACTCCCAACTGTGCTAAAGAGGTATCTGAACTATTTTAAGTACAAAATATGTTATAAACTTTATAACTGACACTAACTAACCAACATATTGTTGTAACTTCTATTAACAAATAATACAATTAGTTAACACAATTAACTAACATGATAATGACTATTTCTTCTACACTCCCCCCTCAAGATGAAAATCTTGTAGTTGAAGTTTCTGTCTAAGATTTAAGAATTGATTTGTTTCAAATGTCTTGGTGAAAATATCTGCAACCTGCATACTAGAAGGCACATGTATTAGTGATATAAAACCTGACTTGTATTTATTCCTAACCACATGGCAATCAATATCGATATGTTTCGTTCTTTCATGAAACACCGGATTTTCTGTAATGTGTATGGCTGCTTTGTTATCACAATGAAGTGCAATCGGCAAATCAACCTGAATCTTAAGATCATTAAGAAGATATGTTAACCATTGCAATTCACAAACTGTTGCAGCTAAACTACGGTATTCAGCTTCAGCTGAAGAACGCGAAACAGTTTGCTGTTTCTTTGTTTTCCAAGCTACAAGTGAATTACCAACAAATATACAATACCCTGTTAATGATTTTCTAGAATCTAAACAAGATCCCCAATCACTATCAGAATATGCACACAATTTAACACAATTATTTGATGAATAAAATACTCCTAAAGATGGAGTTCCTTTCAAATACTTGACTACTTGTATAGCTGCCTCAAAATGAGATTTAAAAGGTTTGTTTAAAAATTGACTTAGTTGTTGAACACAATAAGCAATGTCGGGTCGGGTGAAATTTAAATATAATAATCTGCCAACAAGTCTTCTGTATTGGTTAACATCACATAATTCATCATTAATAGGATCATTAACAAGCTTTAACCCTTTTATCATAGGAGTTGTTACAGGTTTAGAAGTAATCAAACCTAGATCAGAAATAAGATCCAAAATGTACTTCCTTTGGTTCACATATATACCTGTCTCATTATGTATGATTTCTAATCCTAAGAAAAACTTAGCATTACCAAGATCCTTAATGGAATATTTAGAATCAACAATACTCTTAACATATTCAATGTCTTGTAAAGAATTACCTGCCAACAAGATGTCATCAACATATAATAGTAAACAGGTAATTTGTTCTCCTATTCTTTTGATGAATAAGCAATGATCATTTTCAGATTGTAAAAATCCAATATTTGAAAGACTTTTAGAAATTTCAGAATGCCATTGTCTTGAAGATTGTTTCAGTCCATATAAACTTTTATTAAGTTTACATACTTGATTTGGAAATTCACACTTTAAACCTTCTGGAATAGACATGTATACATCTTCATCAAGACAGCCATGCAAAAAAGCATTATTTACATCAATATGATGCAAATGCCATTTATTTGCAGCTGTCAAAGCAAGTAATAATCTAACAGTGACATTCTTTGCCACTGGTGCAAAACTTTGATGAAAATCAACACCATCAATCTGATTATATCCCTTTGCCACTAAACGAGCTTTGCATTTGTTTATACTACCATCAGCATGAAATTTTGTTTTATAAATCCATCTACAACCTATCTTTTTCTTACCTTTGGGTAATTGTGTAAAATTCCAAGTATTATTTTTAATCAAAGCATCAAGTTCTAACTCCATTGCTTCAATCCAATCTGGATTTGAAACAGCTTGTTTATAGGAAATTGGATCATTTGATTGATCAATATTTCCTAAAAAATCTGTATAAGCTAGATCATTACATACTGTAATAAAAGGAAATGTTGTAGGTAATACATTTTTAACATTTTTTTTTAATACTTCAGCATGATTAGTATAATCCTGCATCCAGGATGGTGCATGTGAAGTCCTAGAACTTCTTCTTAATGAACTCTCTGGTTTATCAGATGGCAAAGATTTTTCTACTTGAATTTCATCAAAAATTTCAAGTGGAATATTTTCAGTTTGAATGTCAGCAGAAGGTTCAATGATATCATTTTTTTGATGCTCTTCTATGCTTACATCTTCCATTTCATCATAGAAAAAAGATGGATAATTAATAAATTTCTTTTTAGTAGAATCTGATGAATTATTATCTTTCATGAATGGAAATATTTCCTCATGGAAGATCACATCTCTAGAAACAGTTATAATTCCAGTTTCTAATTCATATACATTATATCCTTTTTTATTCATGGGATATCCAATAAAGACACACTTCTTTCCTCTATGTGTGAATTTTGATTTTTGAGGTAAAACATTTGTAACATAACATAAGCATCCAAAAATTCTAAGAAAATTGTAATCTGGATTAGATTTATTAAGCATATAAATTGGAGATTTCCAATCATGTCTTTTCATTGGTGTACGATTAATCAAGTATGTTGCTGTGAGCAATGAATATGGCCAAAATTTGGAAGGCATATTAGAATCAATCATGATAGATCTAGCTACTTGAACTAAATGTCTATGCTTTCTTTCTACAACTCCATTTTGTTGTGGAGTGTATGCACATGTTGTTTGATGAATTATACCAAGATATTTGAACAAATTAGAACACCTATTATTTATAAATTCTGTTCCATTATCAGTTCTAATAATTTTGACTGTAGTTTCATATTGATTTTTAACAAGTGTAAAAAATTGCTGTAATTTCTCAAAGACAAGTGTTTTGTCAAACATTAAATAAATCCAAGTACACCTAGAATAGTCATCAACAATTGTGAGCATAAATGAACAATCTAAAATTGATTCTTCTCTATAAGGCCCCCACAAATCAACATGAATTAATTCAAAAATTTTGTTTGTTTTAGTAGTACTATGTGTGAAAGGCAGTCTGTGTGATTTAGACAATGGACATGTGAAACAATGTTTATTGTTAACAACATATTTTGGAAAAACAGTTTTAATTGCTCCATCCGAAGGATGTCCTAATCTTTTATGAAGAATATGAGAATCAACATCAACATTATTACTAAATTGTTCATTCAAACTACAATCAGAAATATTGTTTTGAGAGTTAAAGGAAATTTCATCAGATATGTCATTGGTAAATTTATCATCCGGGACGAAATAAAGATTCCCTATCCTCTTTCCAATTTCAACAACCGATGAAAGCTTATGGTCCTGCAAAACACATATTGAATTTGAAAAAATACAATCTGTTTTGTTCTCATCAACAAGTTTGGCAGTAGAAATAAGGTTATACTTAAAATATGGTGCAAATAAGACTTCATTAAGTATTATTGTATTGGAAATTCTAACTGACCCTATTTCATCTATTGATTTGCAAGATCCATCTGCTAAGTACATTAGTCTAGGTTTTTCTAGTTTTCTAACATTATTCATTAGATTTTTATCATTACACACATGACAAGATGCTCCTGAGTCAATTAGCCATTTATGTTTATCGCCTATTGAGTTATTGCTACTCATGTTAAGTTCAAACAAAAACGTATGAAAACTTTCATGTGTGTTAAGATTAGAAGACTTACCTGCAGATGTGCCGCTTGAAGATGCTCCAGCAGCCTGCTTTCCTTTCACATCTCTCATGCTTTTGAGAAATTCTTTATACATCCTGTACTCTTCAATTGTTGCATCAGCATAGACATCTTGATCAGATACATTGTTAGCAACATTGACTCTCTTCCTCTGGTTTTCATTCTGTCTTTCTTTTGGTTGTTTCCACCAGTCCGGGTAACCAACTAGTTTGAAACAGTTTTCTTTGAGATGACCTTTTCCTCCACAGTGATTGCATATTGAGTTCTTGGACTTAGATTTTTCCAGATAGTTCCTCCTATCATTTCCTTCCCTGGCGTACATAGAGCTATCTTGTTGAACACTTCTAGAATAGTTCTTCTTTTCCACATTCTGCAGCATTGTAAATGCTTTATACACAGCTGGCCACGGTTCTTGCATTAGAATCTGGTCTTTGACATAATCATAATGATCATTAAGTCCCATCAAGAATTGTAACAACTTGTTTTCTTCGTCGTCTTGAAGCATTTCAGCTTCAAGAAAACATCCATCACAATCGGTTTTAGTTCCTCCACACCTGCATCTCCTTAGTGGCTTCAAACTAAACATTTCATCCCAAAGAAGTCTAACCTTAGAGTAGTATTCCTCTAGATCATTTCCTCCTTGCTGTAAAATAACAATGTCCTTCTGCAAATAATATCTTCTTGGACCGTTATTTCCTTCATATCTAGACTTCACTTCCAACCACAGATCACGGCTGGTCTTAGTCGATTGAAACCTTCTTTGTAGTCTAATATCTATGGTGTTCATTATCCACGCTCGAACCATTGAGTCAACAATTCCCCACTGTCTTCCATCTTCTTGATCAATTGGCCTCGGAAACGTTCCATCAATAAATCCAATTTTAATCTTAGCCGATAAAGCAAGTTGAATACTCAAACACCAACCAAAATAGGTTTCTCTAGTTAAAACTGCTGTAGTTAGAGTCAAACCTGGATGATCTGCTGGATGAATCACTAACGGATCATTGTTATACTTTCTTTTGACTGAAACTGGTTGTTGATGAGTAACTTGAGGTTGATTGACCGTAGGAAAAGGATTTGTACCATAGCTAGGGTTAGGACTTCCGCTGCTTGTTTCGTCTCTGAAATTCACCATATTAACGTCGATTCTTCGATTATGCTCAGCGTTAGATCAAAAATCGCTCTGATACCATCTAGACTTCAAGAATTGGCAATGCTATGAGCAGTTATTGAGAGAGATTAGAGAATAAGAACAAGAGATATTGAGAGAAAAACCCGTAAGGGATTTGTGATTTTATTATCTATTTATATAGCCACAAATCCATTATAGGTACAAAAAACTCCCAACTGTGCTAAAGAGGTATCTGAACTATTTTAAGTACAAAATATGTTATAAACTTTATAACTGACACTAACTAACCAACATATTGTTGTAACTTCTATTAACAAATAATACAATTAGTTAACACAATTAACTAACATGATAATGACTATTTCTTCTACATTTTTGTATGTTTATTTAAGCTCATAAATATATTATGTTCACATGGTTGATGTGTTTCCAGTCAAATGATTTCCTTCTTTGGTTGACGTTCACTTGATGTGTTAAACTAATAATGAAAATAATAATTATTATTCTTCAATCCCTTATGTGTACTGAGTAATAATAATCATTCTTATTATTGGCCTAACATATCAAGTCAAACAAAGAAAGTATTTGGCTGGAAAATACGTTAACAATGTGAACGTCTTATATATTTATAAGTTTAAATAGACATACACAAACCAATAATAATCATTATAACATATATTAAGTTGACTGTAAACAAAATAAAAAACGGAATAAATTTAAAACTCTACACCTAAAGTTGAATCATAGAAATAACTTGAACGGGTTTGATCTATTTCAGTATATAATTCTTCAGGTTCGCCATTCTTAGTAGAGTCTCAAGAACAACTTACCCAAATTTCAAGTTCCTCTTCCCTGAATCGAATTAAAAAGTTGATAAATCAAAAAGAAAGAAAAAACTAATAACCCTAACTCAACAAGTGTTAACAACCTAATATAGTAAAAAAAAATATGTTCTGAAAATCGTTCCGCACATCAACTCGGTTTTTTGGACATACTTCGGTCCGACCGGTTGAATCAGTGGTCGAACCGGATTTTAAGAAGATAATACAAAAGAAAAAACAAGTTACTGAATGAATGAATCTTATATAATTTTTTAACTTAATCATGGTTAAGAAATCATGGTTACTTTTTTTTAACTTTAATCTACTACACCAGTCAACAAATGATGTAGAGACCGACTGGCGACTGGCGACTGGCGACTGGCGACTGGCGACTGGCGACTGGCGACGGGCGACTGGCGACGGGCGACGGGCGACGGGCGACGGGCGACTGGCGACTGGCGACTGACGTCTTCTCATCTCTGTCTTTCTTCTTCTTCCCATCTCACTATCTCCCTTTCTAAAATGATAAACTTTTTCGTTCCTTTGTTGTTATTAATCTTCAGTTTTAACGAGCAGGAATCGATAAGAGTTATTGGATGCTTTCAAAACATCCACTTAACCACGAAACGATAATGCAGTCTTCTTGAATCTTGATGCGGAAAGGATTAGAGTCAAGGTCTCATAGAGAGAATAACAGATCCAATAGAATAATAGAAAACCTTTCTAATCCGAAATTTCCGGTTCCGATTTTCGATTGAACCGTCCGGTCGGACTGGTTTTTGACCGGTTCGAAAGGTAACGGTATAGAAGTCAAAAACTGGACCGTATATTCAACCGTTTCGCGGTCGGACCGGTTGAACCGCCGGTCGGACCGCGTGATGCAGCGTGCGTGGCTAGGATGAACCTTTATCAAGATTCGTTGATTCTTACGAATACCGAAAGTCGATAGATATTGAGGAAACCTCGTTTTCTAATTAATAATCTTCCCCTAACAAAGTGTTTTAAGATTCTTTTAAATACTCAAACCCTAGCTTGCAAAAGAAATAAACAATTTTTAATAAATTGCAAAAAAACACCCGAAACTAATAAAAAATGCGATTTTGAGCCCCTAAACGTTTCCGCCCGAAAAACACTAGGCAATCGTCGAAATCTGACACTTGCGAGATATTTTCGGATGCTGCAACTTTCGCATAAACGCCTCTTCGACTCGCACCGCATCATTCCCCCCAGGGTAGAAAAGATTCGTCCTCGAATCTGGAACCGCATCATCCTCATCAGAAGAAGACTCACCCACAAAAGGAACAAGATGCTTCACATTGAACACATCAGAGGTACGCACATGGCTGGGAAGGCGTAAACGATAAGCATTGGGGTTGATCTTCTCCACAATCTCAACAGGACCAATCTTCTTAGCAGCAAGCTTGCTATATTCATGAGCTGGAAAACGATCCTTAGTCAGAATAGCCCACACAAAGTCACCAACTTCAAAATCAACAGCACGCCTTCTCGAATCAGCCTTCTCCTTGTACTTGGCAGTAGCAGCAACCAAGCGGTCATGAGTGGTCTGATGAACCTGAGCCAACTGACCAACAAAATCCGCAGCAGTGGAATGAGGACGCACCTTGCTGGGCAGCGCTAACAAATCAAGAGGAGCACGCGGAGACAGCCCGTAAATCACATGGAAAGGACTGAAACCAGTGGAGCGATTAACAGCATGATTGTGAGCAAACTCGGCCTGAGGCAGCTTCAGATCCCAAGCCTTAGGATGATCCCCAACTAAACTGCGCAGAAGGTTCCCCAAAGACCTATTAACAACTTCAGTTTGGCCATCAGTTTGCGGGTGATAGGCACTGCTAAAATTCAGCTGAGTATTAACCAAACGCCAAAGACTCCTCCAAAAGTGACTCACAAAGCGAGTGTCCCGATCAGAAACTATGGAGGCAGGAAGTCCATGAAGGCGATACACATCCCTGAAATAAAGTTGTGCAACAGCCACAGCATCAGAGGTTTTCTTGCAGGGAATGAAATGAACCATCTTCGAGAATCGGTCAACCACCACAAAAATCGAATCAGAACCACGCTGGGTACGTGGCAGCCCAAGGACAAAATCCATACTGACATCAGACCATGGTTGAGTGGGAATAGGCAGAGGCAAGTATAACCCGGCATTAGTCGAAGCGCCCTTAGCCAACTGACAAACACGACAACGAGCAACAAAACGCCCCACCTCTTTGCGCATCGAAGGCCAGAAATAAGAAGCTGCAAGAAGCTGGAAGGTACGATCACGCCCAACATGGCCTTCTTTGTTGATAGCACGACTATCAATGCACATACGCCAAGACCCATCCTTTTTTGGGGTAAGAAGGGCCGGAACAGCACAGGGACTAAGGCTCTCTCGAATGTGTCCCTTAGCCAGCAAGTCCTCCACCTGTCTACGCAACTCTTCATGTTCTTTGGGACTCATGCGGTAATGAGGACGGTTGGGTAGGGCAGCACCTGGAACCAAGTCAATGTGATGCTGGATATCACGCAAAGGAGGCAAGGCACAAGGCAGATTCTCAGGAAAAACATCTGCAAACTCCTGTAACAGCGGCTGCACTGGAATAAGCACCTCAGAACTAGCACCACAGGTAATCAGCGAACAAAATAGAGCAAACACCATGCCCGATTCGACCATGGCGGTCTGAAAAGGACCCCGAGACAACAAGGTGGTAGGGGGGGACGCATGATGAGTGGGGGTAGCACCCTTCTTGGGCTGATTTGGCATCAACACAATCTTGGTACCATGAAATAAGAACGTGTAGGTATTAGCACGCCCATCATGTATAACAGAATGATCAAACTGCCAAGGGCGACCAAGTAAAAGGTGACAAGCATCCATAGGAACCACATCACAATATACAGCATCACGATAATGGGAACCAATGGAAAAATTAACAAGTACGCGCTTGGAAACTGTAACATCCGTACCTTGACTCAGCCAGGACAGACGATAAGGCTTGGGATGAGGTTCAGTGGACAGACCCAGCTTCGAAACTGCAACCTCAGAAATCACATTCTCACAACTCCCAGCATCAATGATGAAGGTGCAAACTTTGCCACCGATGGTACAAGTGGAATGGAACAGATTATTACGTAACCACTCGTTGTCAGGAGCACGAGGGGTTAAACATGATCGACGAATCACCAAAAGGGGGCCAACATCACCAGAAACATACTCCTCCGCTGCCTCATCATCATAAACATCATACACTGGCGCTGAATCTGAAGGAAGAGCAGAGTCAGGATCATCCACCTCAGTAAAAAGACCACGATTGGTGGACTTTGGGTTGCGACACTCTGTTTGGCGATGGCCAACTTCACCACAATTGAAACAACGCAAGCCACCGGGACGTCCCTGCGGGGGGGCTGTAGTGCCGCGAGGGGGGGCTGGGGTGGGATGGGCCGGCTGGGAAGAAGAATCAATGCCACTAGTGGGGACAACCTGTTTTCCAAAGCTACCCGAACCGCGCCTGGCTAGCTGTTTCTCAGCCTGTGAAGCACGCTGATGTGCCTCAGAAACAGTCAAGGGATCAAACATATTCAAAATATCCTGCAACTGGAGGCGAAGACCACCAATATAACAAGAAACCAACTGGAGAGGGGACTCAGACAGGTCAACACGAGCCACAAAGGTGTAAAACTCAGTGGAATAGTCATCCACGGAACGAGAACCCTGACGAAGATTCTGGAACCGCTGGTACAGGTTACGTTCGTAATTATATGGTAGAAACGCAGCCCCAATATGCTTCCTGAATTTGTCCCAATTCGTGAGCTTTGCCTTACCATGACGAACACGTGTCTGTTTCAACTGCTGCCACCATGCTTGTGCACGACCATGTAAGCGGATCGTAACAAGGGGTACACGACGATCTGCAGGAACTTCCTTGAAATCCAGAATCTCTTCAACCTGAGAAAGCCAATCAATAAACTCTTCCGGTGATAGACTACCATCGAACTTAGGGATGTCCACCCTGAAAGCCTGCTCCCAGCGATGATTGGGGCGTTCAGGGGATCGATTCCGAAGACCACCGAGAGGGTTTTCATCTGTCATCGTAACATCATCTTCAGGGTGGTGCATGTGCATAGATGCATCCATCCGTTGCGTCAACCATTCAACCTGCCGCCTCAAATCGTCGTTATCACGGCGAAACTCAGCGTTTTCACGTCGCAACTCAGCAAGGTCACCATCATCAGCATCAGGGGTAGGGTTGCGCGGCTGTCTTCGGGGCGGCATACCTCAGGGTCGACTGGAAACTGATACCAACTGATGCAGCGTGCGTGGCTAGGATGAACCTTTATCAAGATTCGTTGATTCTTACGAATACCGAAAGTCGATAGATATTGAGGAAACCTCGTTTTCTAATTAATAATCTTCCCCTAACAAAGTGTTTTAAGATTCTTTTAAATACTCAAACCCTAGCTTGCAAAAGAAATAAACAATTTTTAATAAATTGCAAAAAACACCCGAAACTAATAAAAAATGCGATTTTGAGCCCCTAAACGTTTCCGCCCGAAAAACACTAGGCAATCGTCGAAATCTGACACTTGCGAGATATTTTCGGATGCTGCAACTTTCGCATAAACGCCTCTTCGACTCGCACCGCATCACCGCGTATTTTAAAACCTTGCAAAAAAAAACAAATTCGATTCCAATGGTTATATTATTATATTCCCAACTAACATACAAATACGACTAATAATAAACTTTCAAGCCAACCAATAATGATAATAACAATTTAAATTTCAACTATTGAAACCATTCTTTGACACTGAGTTTATTAATACAAATTCAGACTATTTCAAACCATTCACATAAACTACTCAACATTCACACAAAACAATTTTTCACCCTAAAACCATTTCATACTCAGCAGGCTAGAGGAAAACGATAAAAAAACAAAAACTCACTCACCTAAATATAGAATGTAATGAAGACGTTGGCTGAATGCTAAAGACGTCGTTGGGGGAGGGGAAGCGTTCGGCGTTGCTTGGGGAGTCAGGGATAATCGGTTGCGTTGATTGGGGAGTCGGGGGAGGGGAAGCGCGCAGAAACGCGGTCAGGGAGAAGAAAAGAAAAGAAGGAAAAAGAAGAAAAAAAGAAAAATATATTAAGGGATGGATCATTGGGAAATTTGACGAAATGACCATCAAGATTGAGGTATTTGCATCTGTGGTCACCCACTAATTTATATTGTTCTGGAGACCACTTTACTTTTTTTGGACAAAAATACCTTTATCGCGTAACGCGAAGTGGAAAAGTTTTATATAAATATTCAATTTTTTTTTATTTCTTTCTCTCTACTCGTTGTTCTCTCTTAGAGGCAGCGGCGGGAGCAGTGGAACACATCATACAGATAGATACCATTATAATATCATATGTAATCATACAGATCGATATGTTCTTGTTTCCATCTTCATTTCAAAACCCTAAATTGATTTATGTTCTTTTTTCCTTCATCTTCATTTCAAAACCCTTAAACAATTTATGTTATTATTTTTATTATCTTCATTTCAAACCCTAAATTGATTTATGTTTTTATTTGCATTATCTTAATGTGAAACCCTAAAATTGATTTATGTTCTTATTGTTCATATTGGTTCATATTTTGTTCATCTTTTTGTTCATATTGGTTTTCATATTCGATGAGACTTCACGTTTCGCAAAGGGTTTCACGTTTCATTTGATGCTCATATGAATGAATTTCATCATTTCTTTATCATATTTGATAGATTTCTTTTCTTTTCTTTATCAAACGCGAAGCCCTTCGTTTGATGCTCATATAAATTTATATGAGCATTTATGCCTTCATAAATTTGCCCTTGATACTTTACTAATTCAAATTAGTTGTCTGCTCTATTACCAGTTTTAACTTTGGAGTTGCTTGTTTTGGATTTAGATTACAATCTTATGATAATTGATGATTACAAAATAACATCATTTGATTGCGTTATCGTTGCAAGCCTTCCTACGGCCATATCCATTGCAGAGCAAACAAAGAAGCCATCTTTAAGCATCAATGTTTCCTCTCTCCACGCCAAGCAAGTTCACGCTCTTATGGTCAAAACCTCTCAATTATCTGAATCTTATCTTCTCAACCGTTTAGCCGAAGTCTACTCCATTTCCGACAACGGAAACCTTAAAGATGCCGAAAGAATCGTATTATCTATGAAGGAACCTTCCACTTTCGCATGGAACACTCTCATTAGAGGTAACACTAAAAGGAAACAACCACAAAAAGCAATTTCAATTTACATTTCGATGTTATCCAATTATGTACTGCCTGATAATTACACTTTCACGCTAGTCCTTAAAGTGTGCACTGAGTTGTCACTTTCAGATATAGGAAAACAAATTCATGCCCAGATTATTAAATTGAGGAACGAATCTGGGTTATTCGTTGTAACAAGCTGATTCATTTCTATGTCGTGTCTAGATCAGTTACTGATGCACGTAAGGTATTCGATAGAAGTCCAGAGTTAGATATTGTTAATTGGAACACAATGCTGTAAGGCATGAACGAAAGAAAGAAATTTATGAAATGGTTCATGAGATGGGGAAAAAGGTTAAAGGAAGCTGGACACGAGCACGAGACTGACCAGGTTTTGCTTGATATAGAAGACGAAGAAACGAAGCAGATATCATTGGGTCATCACAACGAGAAATTGGCGATTGCGTTTGGGTTTGTTAGCACGAGACCTGGGACGACAATTCGGGTGATTAAGAATTTGAGAATATGTGGCGATTGTCATTCTTTGTTCAAGATATTTTCGGGTATCTATGGACGAGATATCATTGTTAGGGATTCTAGCCGGTTTCATTACTTTGGGAATGTTCTTGTTCTTGTTTGGACTGTTGGTGATACTATATATACAATGAGTTCAATTGTAAAAGTGTGATACACAACCTATTTGAATCCAAATGAGATCATATATTCAAAACCAAAGCAATCAACAATGAACATAATATTTTCAAAATTAACACACTCCTTGTTCTCTCCTGAGAGAACATAACATAATGGATTATGTATATACACAATACCACACTAGCTCCTAATCAATCAAGCAAATAAAAAACAAATGACTGCTACAAATATATTCATCGAGATGTGAACGATCCAAAGGGTTGAACGAAATGTTATTCTTCAACATTCAAAGGGTTGAACGATCTCTTCTAAACCACCACAAATACATACAGCTGATGCCCTGCTACGCCACTTTTGCCTCCTTCAATTCCATAGATGAAGAATATTCATGGACAGCATTAACATTACTATTGCCACAAATCCGATAACTCATTCACTTCGGATTCCAGAATGCCAGATAGAAGATCAAACAACAGTGAACTTCTTGAATCCCAGCTCGAACCTATTGTTTCTCAATATATATTCAACAAGTTAAGTGAAAACTTGTGTAAAAAGGTAATTAATTAGATTGTTTTTTACCTCCTTTGGATCACTAGCATCCATACAATAACAGCGTCAATTGCATCTTGATTTCCATCTGAGATGTCATGGTAGACATCAAAATTACAGTATCTACATCTACTCCTCTGAAAATTACATGAACACAAAGAATGACTTCATTCAACATTTTTATGAAGAAATTCAAAACAAGAAAATCATGTCCAACAATAAATTACATCAATAAAGTTTTTATTCACAAAACGAGGTTCATGTCCAAAATGAGAAGCCCTTCGCGTAACGGGAAGCCCTTCGCGTAACGGGAAGCCCTTCGCGTAACGGGAAGCCCTTCACGTAATGGGAAGGTCAGTCGTGAAAATCAAATAAATCTTCCTTAAAACAAAACCGAATCAGAGCATCATCAACTGCAAACATTATCATCGAAAAGATGAACAACCAAGATGAACAATAAGAAAACTTAATGGTTTAGGTTTAAAGATGAACATAATGAAAATAATAACATAAATTGATCTAACCACATGATATTAGAACGAGTTTTCGTTATCGATCTATATAATGTGTTCGTTTAGGGTTAAGGTTCCGTCGCCTCCGTGACGCTGTGGCGTCGTGAGAAGAGAGAGAAAGGAAATGAAGGAAATGAAAAAATCTGAGTATTTATACAAAATATAATTCACTTCGCGAAATGCGAAGTCCCTTCGCGTGACGCGAAAAGGGTATTTTCGTTCAAAAAAAATAAAGTGGTCACAAAATCAATTTAAATTATCGGGTGACTACGGATACAAAATATATGCATCTTTAGGGTCATTTCGTCAAATTTCCCGATCATTTGCAAGGCCTAAAAGTTCATTTTCACAAATAATTACGAGACTTTATTATTTTGGAATTTTTATATTTTATGGGTCATTACGTCAAATTTCCCATTAGGTGATAGCAAAGTTTAATAGAGGTCCCTTAATGATTTAATAGTTTACAAATTTTATATAAAGTATCTTCAATCAATTATTCTGATAACATTTTTTAAAATGATAAAATGTAGAGCACTTACATTGAATTATATAAAATTATTATTTTTTTTTTTTTGTTAAGATTGTATAAATTCCGAAATGCTCAATTAGTACGAGTCTATTCGGTCTTACAAGTAATTAACCTGACATAAATATTTGTGTCCTTCATTTTATTTTATCTTGATTCTGCTCCCAATCACTAATAAACATAATTAAATATATAAAATCATTAACAAATTTATTTATTTTTTATATTTTATAAAAAAATATAAATTTATTTATTTATAATAATATAAAATCTTAAAATATAATAATATAATAATTTTAACAAAAGTTTTTTTTTAGTTTTAAAAAATAATTAACTTTCCTAAAACCAAATTAAACGGGAATGATTGTAAAAATATATCCAAATTAAATTTTGAGAAAAGATGGAGTCATAGTTTCAATGGTCGAGTTCTGAATTGAATTTTATTTCCAGATTCACCTTATTTTATGATGAATATATACTACTTTGCTTGTTTGTGATGATTATGTGTTTGAATTGCTGCTGAATTCAGATACTGATAATGATGGTTCTGCTTCATCTTCCTCTATTGCCAATTTTTGTTCATCTTCATCCTTACAAAGAAATAGAGAAAGCAGCAAGCAACCAACTATTTCTCCTAGAAACAGAGACAATAATAATCAATCAAGTAAAATTTAACCTAACTAATCAATTACACAGAATTAGCATACAATAGATTGATTTTCATCTCATAAGTAAATAAAAAACAAGCTTCAATCATTAAATATATCACAACTGACTTCTGTTGTAAATCAACATCCAAAAAAATGAATAAATCTTAAAATAAAGTTTCTTAATAAAATAATATTTGAATAACAAAAATAACAATGTTTTCTTTCAGAATCGATCTTTCCTTTTGCGTGCTGTGTACTTTGAATCTGATGGAACAGCGTTACCTTTCCTCCTCATCTGTTCCTTCTTTCGAATTACCCATTCTTTTCCACCCTTCCCATTCTTTGTTGTTAACTTTCTCCTTTTACTATTCCTCTCCGAGTTTAAGACCTATTTGTCAAAACATTTTTCAGTCAATATAATAATATGTTTGAGATTTTATATGAAAACTCTTTAAAGATGGAGGAATCTCACCGTTTGATCGTCGTCGTCTTCATCTTTTGCTTTTGGGGTCACAGCAGTGCTCAAGGATTGGGGAGGTCCACAAGTAAGCACAATGTATTCTTTTCTACTCTTTGTACTGTTGTTAAAACATATTAAATATCAAAACTTGTAATAAAAATAAACACAAAAATGTGTCATAAATCAGAATGAAAAAATGAGAAAGAAATCAAATGAAGGATAGGGACTAGGGAGAAAGGTCTATGTTTGTTAAAGGGTTGGAACTCTTTAGCTGTCTTTTAACATGCTCTGTTTTACATTTCACTTTTTCTACAGCTAATCTTTTCGGTAAATGATGGTTTTCTGTTTCTTTTTCACATTCATATATATTTATGGGCATGAATGAGAGCAGCCTATTTGTTACTGCTATCTTTAAAAGAGCATGAAAGATACAATTTAGTGCTTTCAATTATTTTCTATGAAAATAATGTTTATAATTTATTATTTTAAATGCATACCTGTGAGGGAAGTCAATAACAACACCACCAGAAAATCCAACTCGCATAGCAGAACTGAGTATTAGTTCACGCTGGGCAATGTCCTTTGGATATACTTGTAAAACTGCTCTTGCTCCTCTTGCCAAACTTCTATATAGAGTATCAAAGAAAGCCCTGAAAGCAAGCATAAGCATAAGATCAGTTCAATCTCACTACTAGTTGTCACGTCTTAGAAATAAAAGAACGAGACATTTAAAAGAAAAATGTTTAAACACTGTCGAAATTCTGCTCATTTCTGGCCTACTATGTTTTCCATTTAAAGCGGTTTATAGCCCAAACTGTCAAAATAGTTTCATAATATATATATCAATAATAAGACAATTCAGTCAAAGATAGCCTACTTCAGTCGGAGACGAGGCTCATGATATGACTTGTCAGCATTGCATAACCACTGTTTGATTAATCAAAGAAGAAATATAAGTTAGTATGAAATTTATCAAGCTACAGCAGATAAAAAAAGGTTGAATCAATTTCTCCATACAAAATCTCGTCACTTCAACAAGACGACAAAAGAAACCAAGCAGCAAATAGGATGACTAGAAAAAGAGTTGAGTGGAGGAATCAGATCATAAAAGAATGATATGTTGTCTTATCTCATTCTCCCTCGGTTATTGTTATATTCATGTTATTTGAATTTTTAAAATTTATTGCTCGCAAATAATATGTCATAAATATGCTCTTCTAAAGACAACAATCTTTCTCTATAAAAATAACATCTGGTCATGCAAGGGGAGAAGTAGAGATAGTGAGATTGGAAATAAATATACTAACCTGAACAGCCGAAATGCTGATGGCACCATCAAGAATTCCATTTCGAAGCCCTAAACCCTAAAAACATACAAGATAAATATTCTGCTTTAGAATAGAGAATCCACAGCTGAGAGATATTATGGATGGTGTTTCATTTTTTTAAGGATAAATTTAAGACTTGAAGTACTTAAGTTAAAAGGCCCTATTTATTATACCCATAATTCACCTAACATAGTTTTTTCAGCAAATCTAAAAACTTTCATAAAAACTCCTTTAAAAGAAAAAACTTGAATACAAGTGCCAACAAGAACTAATTCTGCAGCTTACATCGAATATTAACAGGTGAAAACCTAGAATAGTTAATTTTTCATCCAATGATACAGTTGAAGAAGAAGAATTGGACAAAGTTAAATGCTATGTCAAATTTCATTCAAATCAAGCAATAAATCACCTAACTAAATTTTCATATTGAAGTGAAAAGATAAAAAGTTAGTTCACTACCACACCCATGTCAGCAAGTACGAGGTCCCCTTCCACTTCCCGTTCTAATGCAACATCTGGATGTTCAAAGTTCAAACAGTTACAACTTATATATGATGGCATATGATATATGGTAAAGAACACAGACAAGTACAAAAAAAAGACTAAAATAGAATAATGTTGAAATCCCAAGATCACATACTAAGCATTGACTGTGAAATATCCATGCCAATCCAATGGTGACCATTCTCAGACAATGTCTCTCCACTAAGTCCTGATCCACAACCTACAACAATACATGAACATCCCAACTTTTATTCCAATGATTCAGATACATATGGATGGCGATAGGGATATAATGGGTTCTCACCAATATCAAGAAGCAATCTAGGAATTCCATCATTGGGTAAAGCAAGAAGTTCTAGAGCCCTCCCTGTGAGTTGTTCCTAAGACATCATGAAAGTAAATTTAATACCTTTTATAAATAAAATAGAAAGAATTGGTATAAAGATGCAAAATTGTTACCTGAATATCGATTATACGTGAAGAAGAAGTGTATTTGCGAGCTTCATCATCGTTGTAGAATATCTCGGGAGGCGCTTGCACTTCGGGCCTCGACATCTTCAGTTCGTGAATCCTGCTGCTGTTGATGATCCTCTGCTTCAATTGAGGATGTTCCTCGTGGAGCTGAAACAGAGAGAATCGAGGGATAATAATGATCCTCCTTAGAAGTACCGATTCCGCCGCAACAACAGCCGCCAGACAACCAGCCTATGAAATAATCAAAACTGCTCTGTAATTTTATTATTTGGGCTTTTATACTGTATCTGGGCCTCACCACAACAAACCCAATGCATTTATTTTTTAAATTATTATTTAATAAATAAAAATAAGATAAATAAGTTGCATTGCCTATTTTGGTTTGTAAGAATAATGCATTATTGAAAAAGAAAAAAAAAACATATATTAAGATGAAGCTGGAAAGCAATTAAGTAATATATATATTTAGTCAACTTAAACCATTCCAAAATTAGTACGGTGCGAAAAAATTTTACCGGTTCAACGGTTCAGTTAACCGATTTTTTACCGGTTAAACGAATTGGTTTTCGGTTGAACTATTTTTTAGCGGTAATAATTTAATCATATATATATTTATATTAGTTATATATTATAAATAATATTTAATAATATATATTAGTTAATTTTAAATTTTTTTTTTATAAAATTAATTTTTTTTAATAATTTTTATGATTATAAGTTTAAAAATAAAAATTTTAAAATATACTAATATATTGTAACACTAATATAATATATTATAACATATTTCTAAATATATTTGAAATATTATTATAATATATTATATTATAATAATAATATAATATATTATAAAATTGATTAAAAAAAATATGGCGTAAACAAGATTTTGAAAAAAAGTTCATTTTAAATGTTTAATATTTAATTTAAAAAATTAAAGTTCACGATTAAAATGTTAAACTGGTTAACCAACCGAAACCAGTAAAATCGATACTAATCTTGATCGATTAACCAATTAATAAATAAAAGATAAAACCGAATTTAACCGACCATACCCAAAACAAACTACAAAGTGTTACGTCTCTTCAATAAATAAATAAATAAATAAATGAATAAATAATAAATAATATATATATATATATATATATATATATATATATATACATATATATATATATATATATATATATATATATATATATATATATATATATATATATATATATATATATATATATATACTCCTTTCCATTTGTCTTTTTTTTAATAAATAAAATAAGAGAATAGTCAGTAAAGTGCTTCTTAATTTTAAAATGAAGGACATCTTTTACATTTTAAGAATAAAAATTAAAAATTAAATGCTTGATTATTTATTTGAAATGATGGTACCAGTTATTTTTGTAAGTGAATGTTTTACAAAATTACTTATTCTATTATCTTATCATTTAAATGTCTTAAATAAAGGATTGTATATTGTAGTGATAAGTAAATGGTGATTTTTGAAATATTAAAATAAGTCTCTTCAACTTTAAAACCCTCTTTTTATTACATCAAATATAAAGTACATGATTTTTTTATTACTTAAAAAAAAATAGAACATGCAACATGGAAAGATAGAAAACACATACTTGAGCAGGAAGGAAGGACAAGTTCTCTCCTGCAGATTCTTCAAGAACAGTAATTAATTAACAAAGGAATGTCATGCTTAAACCAAATGAGAGACTTTAAAAACAGGAATTCTTTCTTACCATATAAGTTGCTTTGTGCGTCAAAGAAAAGTAATGCAAAAAAGCTGAATGTGCTTATGATCCTCATCAGTTTATCAAGTAAAACTTGTATAATAAATTCATAAACAGTTACAGTCTTACAGATCCCTGAAGGAGAGGGAACTTTGTGTTCGTTTCAAGGAGGGAGCTCATGAATGAGTTGTGATATTAATCTTGGCAAGTGTAATGTCAATCAATACAAGTAAGATTTTTCCAGTGACTTCAGGTACTGCTATCTCAACATTGGAAAGCAAATTCTGTCTATGGCGTGGTGCACAAGATCCTCCTGATACATCTCTTGAGAAGTTATGTGGCAAGCCAACATTACGAGAAAGATTATCCAAGACTTTCCATTTGAAAGGATTTCCAGGCTTGCTTCTGACAAACAAACTCGGGAAGTCTATCAACAACAAAAGCAACACGAAAACCACTTTTCTTCTTCACGAGGAAAAAAAATGTGTTTTGTTCTGAAAAATCATATGAATCTGGTCCATATTCAGTTTCAGAACTTTCAGATTTACAAGATGAAAGTGCCTGCGCACTGTCATTGCTACAAGAGATATGAACAAACCAAGAGCCTGGGACTAGGGTGATAATTCAATAGCAGTGGTTCCCCCAAATCATTTTTTGCATATAGAGAAACTAACTAAAGATAACCACAAACTGATGAATTCCACCACTTTCAGTGTACTTAACCTGTAGATGTAAAGATCATGTATAAGGTATAAATCAATTAACAAATCTTCTAAGGCCTAGGACAACTGGCCAATTAAATTTCAAGATAGGGAGGAAAGCGCTAAATAAGTTGACATAAGGAAAGTAAAATCCTCTATAATTCTAATAATTCTAAGTTCATAGTGGATATAAAACCGTTACAGATACCCTTAATTCAAAAAAAGATTGAAAACACTGGTGCTTCTTTATGATAAAACACTGGTGTTTCTTTATGATAACCGTTATTGAATATGTATATTAGTAACGGTTTAATATAGCCGTTACTGATATCTTAATAACAGTAACGGTTATATTAAACCCGTTACTAATAAAATTTATAAGGGCGTTATAGCGCCCTTACTAAGTTACCGAATGCTACTTTTCTACTAGTGAAATCCTTCAACAAAAATAACTTTTAATGATGGATTCAAGAAACTGTCTAGATTCAAGTTTCACATACTACACTACAGCATAATAAAGCATTTGAAGATGGAATCAAGTAGTCATCGTCTCATATGAGAACTACTACGCAGTTCTGCAGAATCTAGATTAAGGAGGAGTGCAATAGACCTCATTGGATTGGAGAAGAAAATTGAAGACAAAACCACATATATAAATATATACATCTCACCACACAATTTCTTCCATGGTTCAAAAGTTCAAACCTTGTTCCATATTGATCATTTTGTGCCAGTAATAACTGATTTAAGTGAGTGTTAGAAGAGGAAGAAGAAACTATGCATTCTCCTGGACTGGTTTGACCCTGTTTATAAGGTGTGGTAGAGAAATAATCTCTGCATGCAAATAACCCTGGTATGATCTCAAATTGAGAGAAAATTGCATGCAGATTATTAGGAGGGAAAATGACATATCAAAAAGCAGATAATATCTCTACATTTGGCCCAGGTATATATATCAAAAAGCAGCATATATCAAATAATTATTGCATCTAAAACATAGTTGAAGTAGAGAAATGGCATAACCATTGACTGCATTACCACTGCATGATCATATGTCATTCTGCAGATATGATAATTCTAAAGAGAAGACAAAATGAGGTAAATATGCTCCATACAAGCAATTCAAAGAATCAAAACAGTGGAATCAGGTTTAGAAAAATAATGTCATTTATATATGCATTTATTTTGTGAGCAAACCCATCCAATTTAAATGCATGGACAACAAAAGAGGAAAGTCAACTTCAACACAAACAATGTTTAAAACTAAATATGGATGTAAACAAGCAACAGGGCATTTGGTCTAGTGGTATGATTCTCGCTTTGGGTGCGAGAGGTCCCGAGTTCGATTCTCGGAATGCCCCAATCTATAATATGTTTTATTTTCAGTTCCTTGTATTATGTTTTGCTAATCCTAGCTATTATTGTGCACAGATCAATAATATATAGGTAGGCATTGCTCAAAGTTAACCAAAACCATAAATACAAAGGAGGGAAGGTTTTGCAAGGACACATATAGTTTTCAACCCTCATCAAATTTTGAAGTCATTTCCATATTACAATGTAATTAAACACCATTGAAATTGATTCATTGACTACTTTTATAACTCATAGTGGCCTGTAATAGAAAGTATATACAAATTCCACAAATCTAATGATGAATGCATTTCTACATGCCTAAAAGAAACTGTTATCATTAACGTGCTCCAGTTTAAAGAATGATCTTGACAAACAGATATACAAATTTACTGGTGAATTGTTTACAGATTAATGAACAAGGTTTTGAGGACGGAAACTATCCCACGATTAGAACAAACCACTACTCTATGACTCATTTTGTACATCTTGACAACACACATGAGTAATGAATATTTGTTGCATTTCATATTATCATTATTATTTCCCCCCAAAAGATGACATAAAAGCCAAAATAAAAAGAGTATAAATCAAAACTATAAACCTAGAATTGATTATGAGAAACAATAGAGGGTAAGGGTAAAAGGAATGGACACATAAATGGGCAGAGGGAGAACTAAGCTTAAAAATAACAGTCATCCATATATGAACAATATAAGACACATTTAGAAAATCCGGTCCAAGTGTAAGAAGGACTCATACAAAATTATCGATGCAGTCAGGTATTTGACACAGTGGTATAGTTCTCGCTTAGGGTGCTCTAGATACCTAGTTCAATGTATGTCTACTGTTCTCGAGTTAAGTTAGTAAATGTATATAAGTTGTCAGCAAAAGTTTAGTATACATTGATAGTAACTGTTGTAATTTTTCATCACATATTAGTCATTTTGGGAAGTAGAAAACTTTGACTTTTCTTAGGCATGATTCTCAGAACGTTGACCATGAATTTTATGAGTTAGCAGCAATAAACAGATTTTAAAAACCCTTACCAGGTGTGTCATTTGTGTTCTCTATCCATCCTCTAGCATTGCCAGCTTACTTTGACGAGTTCAAATTTAAACATTTTCAAACAAAACCTCTATGATCAGTTGAGTAAATGAATCCAAAGAGACATCTAATTATAAATTAATATAATCATTAGAAATTCAGAAGCAATAGGAGATAAAAAGATATTCTAAATCTTAAGAATTTAAAACCACGTTTAGTGATAACAAATTGAAATAATGTCCCTACATTATAACTATCTATGTCTTAACAAAGTATAGCGTCTTGTTCAGACTGGGACACTTTATCCTACCAGGATTAAAGCTCTGTTGTGAGAGGATATTTTCCTAAATTTTAGGAGGAAAATTAATCAAAGTGTTTTCATAAAACCTAGACAGCCAAATCATATTGCTTTTAGAATTGTTGTAATGAAGCTGAAATAATTACCTGTGAATTTATTGTCCTCTCTTTGATATAAAGTCCAGGTCCACCCAGAGCCGGCCCCGAATTTTGGACTCCCCCAGCCTCCGTTAGAAAAAAAAAACTTGATTTTTTTTGTGAGGTTTAAACCTATAACCAAATAAGGGTTCTAAGTTTTTATCTAAAACCACTAAACTACAATATCTTATGTTTAAAATTACAATATATTTAATTAAAACCTTATTAATTTTAATAAATGGGCTGCCCTAGGGAGTGGGCTGCCCTAGCCCGAGGGCTTGCCGGGCTTACCCCACCAGGGCCGGCCCTGGCCATTTCCACCACTAATTTAACAATCTGTATTAAGAATAATTTGAAAAAAAACCAACAAATTAATGTCAGTAATATATAAAATTAAACATAATTCTCAATGCTATTTGTGCCATACCAAATCGACCAAAAATCATACTTTTTAAAGCTTAAGGTATGATTTTAGGTTACATGTTGAAGTAAACACAAGCACCATATTATCAAATATCATAACGCTACCCGACATGTTTTCGGAAAATCATTGGAAAATGATGCAGAAGCATTTAACTAAGGAGACAGATGACAAAAGAAACAAATAATTTAAGTTTTTACAAACTACAAATTAACACAACAGTTTTAAAGGGTGTGCACAATGACCCTCTCTTTTAAAGAGTTGGAAAGCATCTTTTTTCCACTTCAAATGCAAGAAATACATTAATATTTGAAAATAATGTTACAACATTGAATACAAATATTAGGAATATCTCACAATTGAAAGGTTTCCAGCAAAGTTAAAAAAAAAGAATGTTCGACAAAATGTTATGGCATGAAAATAACAAATAGATTGGATGTAGGGGCGGAGCTATGATGAAAAATTACCTGGAGCTGACTCATTTGTCCGGTTTATTCGCTTAATTTGCCCCATTTTTTTTAATTTAGGTGGGGCTGGAGCCCACCCAAACCCAAGCATTTTTTTAATTTAGGTGGGGCTGGAGTCCACCCTAGCCCAAACGTGGCTCCGCCCCTGATTGGATGCCTGCATTGATCAAGGAAACTCCTAAGACCTTGGTTTCCTAACAATGGTTTGTGTTTTTTTAAGATGATGTTCTTGAAAAAGAGTCACAAATATTGAGTCAGAAAGACTGGAAATCCTTAGAAAGGTTAGTCACGGTAGTCTATATGTATTTTTTTTATGTTTTTCTCCAAACAATATATAATTTCTACGAAGACTTTGAGGGTGAATTGTATACTTTCTTAATTTAGGGGCATGTAGAATGAACTATTGTCTAACAAAGCAGAAAAGAAACTTCAAATGAATAACAATTCCCCATAAATCAACTGCAATGGAATGAACACAACTCTATTACAAGTATCAGTAACAACTTTAGTTCTCGCTCCAGGACCAATCAATTATAAGAATGGACCTGCAATCTTTTGACCATTCATATTTTCTGGTCTTATTTAGATCTCACATACAAGTGGTCTGAATGTGCATATGAGAAAGGAAAAGTGAGGGCAATTCAACCTTATGATTCAAATAGTTTTCTCACTATTTATTAATATATCTAGGAATTCTTTACTTAAGAATCTAGACACCAAACATGATCATCATAATTTGAAGAAAGAAACCAATTAAAAAATGTATATCTTAGATATCTCATTTTAACAGGTACAAAGTCCAATCTAGCTTTAATCCGGAATTTCCTAGCCATGTTATCAGCACTTCAATATTATGCTTGATCTCAAAATTACCTAATCATATAATTATAATCAGAAACTAACCTGTAGAGCTTCCACCATAGATCCATATAATTATATCATTTTCCCTGCAGCATTAATCATTAAATACTAACAATGCATGTGATAATGCTAAATAACCCGAAGTAGCACAGTCAAGTGAAAGGACTTCTTCAGATTTAAATAACGCTGAAGGTACCTGCCTCAAATGTCATAGGGCAACTTGTATTTCCAAAAGCAATATATAGAAGAACTTTTAAATGACTAATGTCTAACAATATTGGCATTCCATTGGTGCCTTGAACACATTCTTCATTACAACATTAATTCAACTTAAACATATGGGCATTTGGTCTAGTGGTATGATTCTCGCTTAGGGTGCGAGAGGTCCCGAGTTCAATTCTCGGAATGCCCCCAATATATTTTTACATTTTTTTGGCATAGTGGATCTCAAAACTATCACCCTAATCAGCCTAGAATCATAATCAAAAACTAATCACAAGATATCCAAATAATGATAACATCACCAAGAAATCAGGATATCCATTAGTTATCATCAGATATTCAGACACCTATCACCTTCCAAGAAACTGTTATTAATAATAATGAAAGTGAAAGGACTTCCTGAGATGTTAATTAAGATGAATGTACCTGCTTCAAATGTCACAAAACTGAATGGTTTTTTTCTTCTTAGATTTTGATTAACTCATATTGCAATGCAGCAAAACACAAACTCTGGATATGATCAAACTCAAACATGCACACAAAATCCATTTTAGCTTAAAAAAAAGGTAGCATCAACTCTTTTTCATTTTTTCTTCTCAAAGATTAAAGTTAACTCGAGATCCCTAACAGAAAGATATAAACAGAAGCTGTCAGTACATGTATAATAAGTATATAATATTCCTTCATAGTCAAATATGATAGTTATATGTAGCAAAGGAACAACGAGAAAATATATCTAACTGGATTCAGCATTATAATTGCAGATACATGGTTACTGGCTATCAATTCAAGCTATATTCTAACTTTTGGTGCAAGTCACTATAATAATCTAAGTCAACCTAAATAAATTAGGTAAATGTAAATGTTTAATTGTCAATCCCTAACCCAGATATGCAATGTTATTGAAGCATGTAGTTTATGATCAGCATTGCATGTTCACAAGTGTTTTAATATGATATAGCAAATTAGCAACCAAGTAAAAGCATGTACACCTTTCAGTCTAAACAATGGAATCAGGTTTAGTTAAAAATGCCACTTAATATTCATTTCTTTTGTGAGCAAACCCATCCAATTTAAATATGCATGACAATGTAACGAAAATGTGATATAAAATAAAAAACAACTCAACTAAGGAATATGCAGTTTCATAAGCCACAGGGCATTTGGTCTAGTGGTATGATTCTCGCTTTGGGTGCGAGAGGTCCCGAGTTCGATTCTCGGAATGCCCCAATCAATATCTTGGATAAACTTTATTTTTAAATGGTCCATGAAGTACTATAAAATAAGGATATAAACTCTCCCACAAACAAACTTATGACTCGTCTCATTGTGTACACCTTGGCATCTCAAATTTTAAAATGAGTAATTGAATATTTGTTTCATTTCATATTATTATCTTTATAACTTACTAATATGAAAGTCAAAATAAATAAATAAAAATGAAGAAAAAAACAAAACTATAAACCTAGAGTTGATTATGACACAAACAATAAAGAGATAAGGGTAACAGGAATGGAGTCAATGGACACATAAAAACAGGAATGGAGTCAATGTTCAAAATAACAGTCATGAGTTATCCACGTCTAACAAATCCTGTCCAAGTGTAACATTGGCTCATGAAATTTATCAGTGCAGCAAGGCATTTGACCTAGTGGTATGATTTTTGCTTAGGGTGGGTGATATAGGTACCTAGTCCAGTGTCTGTCTAAGAAGATTCTCGAGTTAAGTTACTAAATGTATAAGTTGTCAGACAAAGGTTTAATATATATGGATGTCATCACATATGTAACCATTTTGGGAAATACAAAACTTTGATTTTGTTTTAGTTTGGTCTAATGGTATGATTCTCTCTTAGGATGCGAGAAGTCCGAGTTTAATTATCGGAATGCAACAATTAATGTACCTCTCTACAAGTAGTACCAAACACAAACTCAAAAAGCTGGAGACATGTGTATATATATATGACAAGATGCTACTCTTGCAGATAATTGCATAATGAAATATAGAAAATAACAAGAGGATAATAAATGTATCTAATTGAGATCACAGTTAGGATATCAGTCACAATTGGTCCAATCTGAAGGCAATAGAAAATCCACAGCACTCATTGTATCGAGTTATGTTCAACAAAACATAAAATCCACACATTAACTGCCTGCTAGTCCAGACAGTGTATGTCAGTGAGTGGATGATAATATTGCAAAACACTAACTCTGGATATGTTCATACTCAAACATGCGTACACAATCCATTTTAGCTTAAATAAAAAGCTATCAATGTACTTGCTAAATTTAAGAAGAGATATTAGCAGCATCAACTCTTTTTCAATTTTTTTTATCAAAGACTTATTTAAAGTCAACTTGAGATCCCTAACAGAAAATTTAAACAGAACCTGTCTGGAAATGGAAAATATGTAGAAAATGGTCATTCATAGCTGGTAATATAACTAAATATGATAGTTATATGTAGGAAAGGTACATGAGGAGTAAACATATCTGACTAGATTCAACATTAAAATTGCAGATCTATTCAAGCTATTCTTTAACTTTGGTGCAAGTCTTTTCTCAAAAAAATAAAAAAAAAAATCTGTAATTGTGAATCCACAACCCAGAAATGCAATTTTATCGAAACATTTAGTTGATGCCCAACAATGCATGTCATAATGCTAGATAGTCAAAGATTGTGCAGCAGCCAATTAAAAGCACGTCAAATAAGCATACAAGTACACACCTTTTCGTCAAAACAATGGAAACAGGTTTAGTAAAATAATGCAATTTATATATGCATTTCTTTTGTCAGCAAACCCGTCCAATTTAAATATGTATGACAATCAATGAAAACGAAAATGTGACAAAATGAAAGACAACTCAACAAAGGAAGAAAGTCAACTTCAACGCAAACAGTATTTTTATAAAAAAAAAAATATGCAGTTACTTAAGCAACTGGTCATTTGATCTAGTGGTAGGATTCTCGAAATGCTCCAATTAATATATTTTACTTTAACATTCCAAAATAAGAGATCAGTTTTCAGATCCATCTGGTAATATGTTTTTCAAATCTTAGCTTTTATTGTTTACAGATTAATAATATAGGCAGACATTGCTCAAAGTCAACCAAAAACATAAATACAAAGGGAAGATTTTTCAAGGACACAGTTTTCACCACTCATCAGATTTTGAAGTCCTTTCCATTTTACAATGTAACAACCACCATTGAAATTGATTCATTGACTACCTTAACAACCACCATTGTTGCATTTCATATACCTTAATAATCTTCACCCAAAAAATTACATGAATCAAAATAAAAAAAAATGGCAAATAGATTACAAATCAAAACTATAAATCTAGAGTTGATAATGAACACCGATAGAGTGGTGGAGGTAAAATGAACGGACACATAAATGGGAAGAGGAGAACTATGTTAAAAAACAACAGTAGTTCCAAGATGAATACAAGATATATACATCTAGAAAATATTATTGGTGCAGGCATTTGACCTAGTGGTATGGTTCTCTCTTAGGGTGCTCTAGGTACCTAGTTCAGTGTTTGTCTACTGTTCTCGAGTTCAGTTTGTAAATGTATATAAGTTGCCAGACAAAGGTTTTAGTATTTTGGAAAATGGAAAACTTTGATTTTCTTTTAATATTCTATTAAGAACATTTTAATAAAGCTTGGGAATTTTCTTAGACATAATCCTCAGAAAAACAAACACTATTAAGGCTATGTTTGGTTAGGGTTGAAATATGAATTGGAATTATATGTTTGTTTAAGAGTATGTTGAAATTAAGTTAAATTTCCAATAGAGTTCCATTTTCTTCTACCCTAGTTCCACTCTTCACTCATTAATGGAATTAGTGATTTTTTCAAACATAAGATATCCATTTCCAAATCTAGGTAAGTGAATGTGTCCTTAACTGTTACACAGGGAGAGAAAAGGGGAAATGATATTCAATTCATGGAAAGTTGATCACGAATTTATGAGAAAAGATATTCAATTAACTTATTTTAAACATTTTCCAAAAAAGACAAATATAAACCCTATTATCAGTTGAGTAAATTTATGAGAAAACGATTTCCTAAATCTTAAAGAGTATAAAATCAAGTGAAGTACCTAGCTGTACTGATAATGGTGAGAAGCCTTGCCCTAACTTGACGGAGAAGTGAAGAGAGAGGTATGGAAGGGGACCAAAGTCGGCGATGTATATGTCCGGTGACCGGCGATGTTAGTTTCCGGTTACCGGCGAAGGTATCATGGTGAAGGATAAACCGGTAGCTTCCCAACGCCGAAGTGGTGAGATAAGTATGGCGGGGAAGAAAGCAGTTTTTTTTTTTTTTTTTTGTCGTCTTTTTTTTTTTGGTAACAAACTTAAGGCACGTTTGGCAAACACTAGTTAGCTCGATTTTTAACTTAATTTGTATGTTTTATTAAGTTAATTTTCAATTTTGAATTTGTTATATTCACATACTATAAATATATCTTTTTTTTTTGTAAAGAATATAATTGAATTAATATATTTGTATTTAATAATATCTTGAATTATAATTAAATTTAATATTTAAAATTAAAAAAATATAATTAATTAAATGATACATTGAATCAAATAGAATTGAAATGATAAGAATGAATGGTAAAGTTGTAATACTAGAATAAAATTGAGACAATGAGAGACATGAAAACTCTAAAAATAAAATAAAAAAAATTAACGTAATAACAACTAATCTATTTATACAATTATTATTGGTAATTATTTCTAACTCTAAGACATTAGCCATAGGCCCATAACCATTTACTTTGAGATATTGCTAAAAAAAATTATATAATGATAAATTTATTGGTATGAAAATACACTAATTTTCCAATATCTTCCAATAGAATTATGAAAAGTGAACATAATCATAACTTTGACTTATGAATTTTTATGAGTTATTTTGAATTCAATTTTTTTTTTATAAAATCCAAAAAATCAAACATATAAATAGAGTCTCTATAACATTCAATTATTCACTTTTAAAAACAAAACTTTTAAAAATTAAAATAAACTTAAGCTAACTAAAGTGTTGATCAATAATGTGTTTAGTCATATCCTTAAAAAAAAACCTTTTTGTGGATTATTTTTCTAGGCCTCTAGGATTTGTCTTTGTCTTCACTCTTCCTTATCTTTTATCTCATGCAATCCTTAGAATGTTAAAATGGAAAAATTATAAAATGTAAAGAGTAAGAAACTCGAAAATTGCCAAAATTAATTAGTAGATACATTCAAGGTGTGAGATATAGCGTCTAAAACTCACATCTCTTAATTTCTAATTTTTTCTTAAAATTATGTGGCGATACTCTAGTGGTGAGGTTAAGTAATATCGAAAAATTTAAAGAAAGCCTATGACGACTTCCTATTAAAAAATTCGCAATCTCTCAAAGATTCTACGGGAAAGTAAGTTATGGAGTCGTCTAAAAAACCTCATTTTTAACTTTAATTTTTTGATAACTTTAAAATTAATTCTTTTCACTTACTTTTTCAAAATCAGTATCAAGATCGTCCCATATTTTCAAATTTGACAATTATTTTTTAATCGATCACACCTATCAATAAACATGATTTTGGTTGGATCATGTAGAAATGATATTGGATACCAATCAACATATATGGTTTTGGTTGGATCATACACAAATAATCTCGGGTACTTATCAACATATAAGGTTTTGTTGATTATGTACGAATGATCTTGTGTATCTATTGACATATAGAGTTTATGGTTGACCATTTGAAAATGATTGTATATAACTATCGACAGATAAAGTTTTCATTTCCTAAAGATGTGACCGCTTATTTAGTTTTAGTAGTATTCTTGGCTTTTTTTCCTTTAAAAAAATTATTTCAACATAATTTTTTACCTTTTTGTTTTTCAAATTGACTTTCACAACTAGTTGAAATCCGTCAATCGACGATTTCAAGTTTTTTTTGAAGGTAACCCATATGTTAGGATGATAGGGTATTTTCCTATACTATTTTCGGAAAATTTGTTCTTGAAAGGAAAAGATTTTAGGGATTTTCAACAAAAGTTGAATTAGTCTATTTCTTTTCGGGGATTAGAATAAACATTAATCCCTTTAATGATCATGATATTTTGGATTCAAAATATGTCCGGGTTTTAGTTTTGAGCATCCTTTCATGACCTTTGCGACTTTCTCAAAAAAGAAATTCGATTTCTTTTTCTCCAATTTTCGAGATATTTGTTAAAGCTTTTTATCCTTTTAGATTATAGTTTTTCTCTTTTGTATTTAGAGATTCTTTTTTGGTTTGGTGCTTAGTTATCTACGGGAAAAAGTCTCGGCGTTGTTGCCCGACCGTCCAAATGAACGGTCTCTACACTACTTTATTTTAAGAAACTTTTATCAATATGATTTGAAATAAAATTAATTTTTAATCTAGATCAAGGGGCTATGCCTAATTCTGATAATAAATCATGATTTTACTGTTTATAGTAAATGCCTATAATGTAGACTATAAAATCGTTTAGGAACATACATCTTAATAAGAAAATTGGAAATAATCAAAATCTAAAAATATTTCAAAAAAAGAAATGATTGGGAAAGAAATTTGTAATAGAGAATTTTAAAGGGAATGACGTGGCGCAATCTGACACTATCTCTCACGAATTGTAGACACCTGACTTGAGGAGTTATGGACACGACAAAATAGATCAATTGATAAAAAAAAATGTTTAAATAGATTCGATAATTTTAAAACTATAAAAGAATTTGTAAAATAGTTAACAACCATCAAGATTTTATATTTAAATTATTTTGTATATTAATAATAACTTTGTTATAAGCTTATGTAAAAGTAGAAGAGGTTTTGGAGGTATAATAATATATATATTTTAATTTTTTGAGTTTTATTTATTTGAATATTTAAACTATCAATAATAATTGTGAATTTTCCCGTTAAATATTAATCATTTTATACTTTAGATTTCATTTCTCAATAATTAATTCCATATTTATATTACTCATAACCTAGCTAGTAGTAATTCCATATTCTCTCCCACGGCGGCGTTGAGAAGCATGCGGTGGTAGACGACTCACGGAGCTATCCTACTGGAACGAGTCTGATACTACTTTTCCTCTCCTTTGGTAAATTCCCTTCCATAACTAGTCGCAAGATAGATTTATCACCACTATCACAACTGATAGCTTATTCAAGTGATTTGTTAGCATTTATGATATCTTGATTCAAATGAATATTCACCTTACTTTTGATGTCTAAATGCTCTAGTCTACTCCATCTTGGCAAATTAATACCATCCCGATCCATCTTTTCTAGGTAATTGTAGCAAAAGTTTTATTGATAACAGTTAGGGTTTACAATATAAAACGGTATGAGACCTCGAGAAAGGGGGGAGAGAGACTAGACAATCACTGATGAATTCATTCATACTCCTGACTGTCACAAGCTTATTTTATGCTAATAGAATAACTGTAGTAACATTGCCTTTATTCGATACATGCTAACCTATACCGTTTGACAGTAATATTTGAACAGATGTTTGTATTTGAACCATACTTTATCATAACATATAACAAATGTTCTTAATATTAAAGAAAAAGTATAAATATAACATTGAGAAATAAGTGAGTTAGTTACACAGATGCATGTTTACCAAATGCCATGTTTCTTATATAGTTAATAATTTGATAATATATTTCTCTCTATTTGAGTTGACTTTCCTTCTTTCTTGAGTTGTTAATTATTATTGTCATGCATTTTAAGTTGGACAGGGTTTCAAAAGAGAAATCCATATTTAAATATTAGATTTGTTTGACTAGATCTGATCCCAGTTTTGACACAAAAAAAAAGAGTGATGTACTTGTATGCTTATTTGATGCTGATATATTCAGGCTCTTTTAGTGGAACCTTATTTATAATCTATCACTTGAATTTGATCCAGGTTCAAATTTATTTTATTTGGCTGGTGACTTGAAGCATTGTTTTATGTTTAGAACAAACCTTGGTTTCATAACATTGAACACTGGCAAGAATCTTTCTATTCAGGAAAAAATAATGCACCTAACTAGGTAAATACTATAGTTTGCTCCATTTTGGCAAATGACTACCAAGTACCAACTGCTAAATGGATTCCTCAACTGGATGTCAGGTTTCTATAGAGTTTAATTAGACCTGCTTGAACATCTTTTCTTTTCTTTCTTTTTGTACAAGTTATGTTTTAGATTGACTTGGATATCTGTTCAAAAATTAAAGGAAAATTATTGATGTGGAATTGAGAAACGGGTGAATTAATTACTGTCCTAGTTTTTTCAATTACTTAGATTTGTTTTTCTGCCCATAATTGTAATACATATTGTCATAAAGATGGTGTAAATGGTATATAAAGACAATTTGAACCTTGGATGTAAGAGGAATAAAAGAATTCAACGGTAGGTCATACAACTAGACCAAATGCCATAAGTAAAATTGAGCTAATACTGTAAAGAAGAATGTTCTCAAGAGGCTTAGACATTGGTCATTCATTAAAATTATTAACCAATAACTTTCTCATTCAGTAACATTAAATGCACTTTACTTTTGATGTTAATGAAATAACTGATACATCTTTTCTAAGTAATATTTGTAAAGATGCTTTAGCCTTGGTTGTATTGTGATTATTTGTATTCTAGGATATCTTTTCATTAAATTCTCTTGTCATTTGTACCCTTGTTCAATGGATACCCTCTTCAACTGGTTGTTGGGTTTCTATTGAATTTCATTAGACTTGTGTATCTTTTTTCCTCTTTCTTTTCATACACTTGGCACGACATCTGCGGAAATACTTGTCCTAGCTTTTTCAATTACTTAGATATGTTTTTCTGCCTACAAGTCTAATGCAGATGGTGTAAATATTCTAAAAAGAATATCAATTTTCAAAACTTGGGGCATTACGAGAATCGAACTCGGGACCTCTCGCACCCAAAGCGAGAATCATACCACTAGACCAAATGCCCAGATGCTAAATTCAGACAATAATGTTAAGAAGATTAGACTTTCGTCATTTAAAAGTTATATGTGTGTGGTCTTTGGAGCTTAACATTGCCAATACATTTGAGGCAGGTAAGTTCATTTTGATCTACATTTCAAGTTCTTTCAATTTGCTGATTCATGACTTTGTGTTGTCTTGCATTATTAGTATTAAGAAAGATGATGACTTTCTAGAATATTGTAGGATGGTTCATGTTACACTGAGTATGAAACCAATTCCTTCCTCCCCTGCCCTTTTGCTAATGTTACAGTTATAAGTTTTATGCAATAGTTTTTAATTATGTTTGTATAATGACTTGGGTTGGTTGTTATGAAATCCACTTTTCCAAGTAGAACACAAATTGAAGGGGCCTCAATTGGAGGTGATTTGAACCCCTGACCATAGGTCCAAAATCTGTCTCTTTTCCACTGCTAAGGTCTATTTTGAGAACCAAATTTAGCAGCTATCTCACCCTATGATCAAATGTTAAACAAAAATTGTTCCCGACTGTGCACTGTCAGGTTGTTTCTTACTTCTTTTTTGTCTCAAAAACATCTTATTTTCACAACATATATGATCATTTTCATAAACATAAATGATAAAATGAGACCTTTGACTTCTTTCTTTTTTGCAAACTATTTTTAGGCTTTTATCCTTTTCTTTAGGGGCAGGAGATTTTTCTCTGCAAAAATTAATGTCACAAAAAACTTGTAAATTTATTTTTCTTTGGGAATAGGGAAAAGCTTCAGTGATGATATGTAAATATTAATAATATGTGATGAGCTGTAGGATATTTTTGGGATTTTAATGTTTTGAAACATCTTATCAGTTGGTTAGAGTTGTTCTTTTGGAAGAGGGTTGAAATTGAGAAGTGGATCAAATCATTTTGTTAAATTTAGTTCCTCTGGCAAAAAAAAAAAACACTTTTATATTTTCATGAACTATTTGGGTTGATAGTACATATTAGAATGATGGATTATTCTCTCTTGTTCAATTCAAAAGAAATAATAAAGCCCATTGTTGCTAAAACTTCATAAAAATTCTTTGGTGGAATGATGAAATGACAAACAAGTCCCCTCGAATAAACATTCCAGTGACTTCCTTGTATAGTTCCAAACCAAACAATCCCAGCTATATCATTCTAAGTATCTAATGGATGTATATCCAACTCATTTCATGTTTTTTGCTGATGTAATAATTATTTGGATCTCTGTTAATTAAAGTTCTTCACAATAGTTTCTGATTATGATTCCAGGTTTTCTTTAAGAATGCCTAATATAAGTTAGAGCACTCAAAACAAAGTTAATAAATCCTTGATTCAGAAGATCTGTTCTTGAGGTGTAGATGGAATGAGAGCTAAGATTTTTGAATTGGTAACTTCAAATCTCATGTTCAGGTTTTGTGTCTAGGTTAAAAAATAAAGAGTTCCTAGATACATTGTGTGAAAAATTGTTTCACAAGGGTTGGGGCATTCCGAGAATTGAACTCGGGACCTCTCGCACCCTAAGCGAGAATCATACCACTAGACCAAATGCCCAGGTGTTAAATTCAGACTATAATGTAAAGAAGCTTAGACCTTAGTCATTTACAAGTTCCATGTGGTCTTTGGAGCTTAACATTGCCAATACATTTGAGGCAGGTAAGTTCATCTTGATCTGCATTTCAAGATGTTCTTTCAATTGGCTATTTCATCATGACTTTGGGTTATCTGGCATTATTAGTTTTAAGGAAGACGATGGCTTTCTAGAATATCTTAGGATGGTTCATGTTGCAATGAGTATGAAACCAATTCCTTCCTTCCCTGCTCTTCTGCTAATGTTACAGTTATAACTTTTATACAATAGTTTCTAATTTTGATTTTAGAATGACTTGGGTGGGTTGTTATGAGTTCCACTTATCCAAGTAGAACACAAATTGGAAGTGATTTGAACTCCTGACCATAGGTCAAATTATTGTCCTTTTCCACCGTGCTGTCTATTGAGAACCAAAATTAGCAGCTATCTCACCCTATAGATTAAAATGGGAAATATTGATAATATGATACTAGTCAAACATTTTGCAAATAACTCAGTTGCTAGCATACCCTTGATTGCAACTCTATTACTGTATCCACTCAGATTTGATTACTCCTCTTGTTCCTTTGCTACACAGAATTGTCATATTCAGTTATATTACTAAATCTGAAGGAATATTATATACCCACTATCCAAGTAATGCAAGCCTTTGAGTTTTTTGTGAGTACTTGTGACCGAGCACCGCTGTTGTCACACAATAATGAAAATATTCTCTTAGTTATTTTTATTATCTCCAAGTATTTGAATTTCTGATTTAATTGGTTTAGATTCTGCTGTCAACTCTTTTTAAATATCACAAGAATATTGTATGATTTTTTTTTGGAATTAAAGGAGAACTAGCCTGACACCCCACAGCCATGGCTCCCGCTTAAACTCAAGGTAAAATGGATTATTGTTTTCTCCTTAGAAGGCGGGATTTTGTGTGCATGTTTGAATATGAACATATCTAGAGTTTGTGTTTGGCTGCATTTGAATTGTCTAAAGATTGGAGGGTCATCCCAGAATCAAAGTCAGGACCCAAAGCAAGAATCATACCACTAAGACTAAATGCTCATGTGAGAACTTGAGCTAATAGTGTTCTCAAGAGACTTACAAATTAGTCATTCATTTAAAGGTCTGTATGGTCTTTGTAAATATAAGCTGCAGGTAACTTGATCTCTATTTACATTTCAAGAAGTTATTCTAGGTGTCTGATGTGCAGCTTCGATTTACAGAATTGTATAAAACTTGCATTATTGGTAATACAGGTTCAGTGGAAAATGATAACTTTCTCATCATCTAATCGTCAATATGCTGTCTCACAATGTAGTTGTTGGGTTAATTGAAGTTTTGATTGGATCTGGATAATATACCTTATGTTTTTAAGTAGACTTTGATTATTATTTATTAAAATTTTAATAATATATCTATCTTCAATAGATAATAAGATTGCATAAGCCAAACCGACCTTAGCTCAGTTGGTAGAGCGGAGGACTGTAGTTGTTGTTAAACAGTTAATCCTTAGGTCGCTGGTTCGAATCCGGCAGGTCGGAATTTTTTTAAATATACTCGTGGATAAAAATGATATGTTTGTGGATCCAAATGTTCAACAGTAGCAACAATATTTCTTTTTAACATTAAATACACATCACTTTTGATTTTAGTTAAATACCTGGTACATCTTTTCTGGGTGAAATTTTAAAAGATGATTTTGCCTTTGGTTGTATTGTGATGTTTTTTAGGATATCTTTTCAATAAATTCTTTTGTCATGTGTACCATTGTTCAATGGATACCCTATTCAACTGGTTGTTGGGTGTCTATTGAGTTCTATTAGAATGGATACCCTATTCTCTTTTTTCTTTCTTTTCATACAAGTATGGTTTTTGTTGACTTGTATATCTGTTTTGACTTGTACCAAAAATTAAAGAAAGATTATAAATTTAACATTGAGAAATGGGTGATTTTATTATTTGTCCTAGTTTTTTCAATTACTTAGATTTATTTTTCTGCCTGCAGGTCTAATACAGATTGTCATCTAGATGGTGCAAATGTTCTAAAATTACAACTTGAGCTAAGAAAAAAACATAAACCTCATTTTTCAAAAAGTAATGTGGGGCATTCCGAGAATCGAACTCGGGACCTCTCGCACCCAAAGCGAGAATCATACCACTAGACCAAATGCCCAGATGCTAAATTCAGACCATAATTTAAAGAAGAATGATCTCAAGAAGGTTAAATCATTTAAAAGTTCTATGTGGTCTTTGGAGCTTAACATAGCCAATACATTTGAGACAGGTAAGTTCATCTTGATCTACATTGCAAGAAGTTCTTTCAATTAGCTGTTTCATGACTCTGGGTTATCTTGCATTATTAGTATTAACGAAGATGATAACTTTCTAGCATATCGTAGGTGATTCATGTTGCAATGTGTATGAAACCTATTCCTTCCTTCCTTGCTCTTTTGCTAATGTTACAGTTATAAATTTTATACAATAGTTCTAATTATGATTTTTTAATTACTTGGGTGGGTTTTTATGAAAGCCACTATTCCATGTAGAACACAAATTGAATGGGCCTCAATTGGAGGTAATTTGAACCCCTGACCATAGGTCAAAATCTGGCTCTTTGCCACTGTGCTAAGGTCTATTTTGAGAACCAAAATTAGCAGCTATCTCACCTTATGATCAAATGGGAAACAAAAATGTTCCGGACTGTGTCAGTTTGTTTCTTACATCTTATTTGTCTCAAAAACATCTTATTTCACAACATATATGATCATTTTCATAAACATAAATGATAAAATGAGACAGTGACTTCTTTATTTCATACTATTTTTAGGCTTTTATCCTTTTCTTTAGGGGCAGGGGGTTTTTCTCTTAAAAAATCAATGGCATGAAAACTTGTATATTTATTTTTCTTTGGGAATGGGGAAAAGCTAAAGTTGTGACAGGTAAAATATTGATAATATGATGATGGGTTGTAAGATATTTTTTGGATTTCAATATTGATAATATGATGATGGGTTGTAAGATATTTTTTGGATTTTCGTTAGAGTAAGTTCTTTTGGAAGAGGGTTGAAATTAAGATATCAAAATCATTTTGTTAGTTAAATTTAGTTCCTCTGGCAAAGAAAAACAAACCTTTGATATTTTCATGAACTACTTGGGCTGATAGTACATATTAGAGTGATGGATTATTCTCTTTTGTTGAATTCAAAAGAAAAAATAAAGCTCACTGCTGCTATAACTTCTGAAATATTCTTTGGTGGAAGGATGAAATGACAAACAATGCCACCTCGTATAAACATTCCAGTGACTTCCTTGCATAGTTGCAAACCAACAATCCCAGCTATACCTTTCTGAGTGTCTAATGGATGGTGAATGTAGGAGTGAGTATTACATCCAACTCATTTCATGGTTTTTGGCTGATGTAATAATTATTTGGAGCTCTGTTAATAAAATTTCTTCACAATAGTTTCTGATTTTCATTCCAGGTTTTCTTTACGAAAACCTAATATAAGTTAGAGCACTGAAAGCAAAGTTAATAAATCTCTGATTCAGAAGATCTGTTCTTGAGGTGTAGTTGAAATATGAGAGCTAAGATTTGTTAATTGGTTACTTCTTCAAATTATCATGTTCAGATTTTGTGTCTAGATTAAAAAATAAAGAGTTCCTAGATACATTTCGATGCTTATGTAGAGATGAAGGATTGTTGGCTAAAGAAATCATTCAAGAAATGAATGATTATGATGTTAACGTTGATGATTTCAGTTATTTTTCTTACATTTAAATGCTTATGTAGGGATGGGAATATCGAAGAAGCTGACTTCATTTTGAGTAAACTAGTTAGAACAAATTGACAGATATATATTTCTGTACATGAAAGCTTTCTTTATGCTCTTTGCAAATCAGGTAGGTTTAGGGAGGCAAATAAGCTCTTCAACAAGCTCATAAATGATGAACAGTCTTTATCTTTTCAGAATAGAGATCTCCTTGAAAGAGCGAAGAAGGGTGATGTTTCAGACTTTCAGTCGAGTGGCAAGTCCTTAATTCCCTCGATTATGGTTTACGAGGCTTATTTCGTTCCTTATGCAGTTTTGGAAGGCTGGACGTAGCGGAGAAATTGTTTAAGAAAATAATGAGAAAGACAATTGTCCCTGAAATCTGCATTTACAGGTCTTTCATCATGGCACTATTTAGTGCAAGCCGAGAAGAAGACAGTGAGATTCTTGAACTCCGAGAGATTGAAAGGGATCATTGATAGTGATGAGCTAACGGATTTTTTTTATCGAGGGCTTATGCGTAAAGGGTAAAACCGACCTTGGTTTTAGGATTTTGAATCGGGTTGTAACGAGAGGTGATTTTGTAAATCGGGTGGATTTTTTTAACGATTTACTTAAAGGTTAAAGGAAGAAGAGTTGTAGAGACAGAAGGGTTTGGGAAGATGAAGAATGACAGTTTCAGTATTGTAAATTTGCGGAGTTATAAGATCATGGTTATTGGATTTTGTGGTGGTGATTGTGAGGTTTCTCAGGCGATTATGATGTTGTGTTGCCGAAGATTAAACTTTCTTCAAGTTGCTCCAATGATGCCAAACTTTCCTCAATTACCACGACCTTTGTTGTACATTCCCAATCTTGGGTACAAATAAGGGCCTCAACTATTCTTGGGGTTAAAGAAGTATGAAATGAGTCAAGGACGCGACCCAAAGTCGACTAAGAAGCAACAATTGTCACAAGTATAACAAGTATCACATCCATCTTTGTAAGAATATGACATCTCCTTTGACACAATATTAAAATTCTTACAATCATTCTCAAGCGACTCTTTTAGATACTTATCCAACTCAGATTTGTTTCTTTGAGCATGATCAAAATCAACCTCCATTTGAAACCTTCAAGTCAAAAACTTTGCAAAATCCAAAACTTCTTCTTGATGATTTTCATTCCTATTTTTCAACGCACTATTTGAAAAGAACTTGTTTTCTTGTCTTCTAGTAGTATTGAAGAAGTGTAAAACTTGAACATTTCATCAATAAGAAGCTCCACGTTTAAATTCAAGATTGTGCTTTTAGTATTATCAAAGCAATTACGCACTACCCAATCAACTAGATGCCTCTTATGCTTTGGATCAAATAACATAGAGATAATATCAAATAATTGATGTTAAGAATGTCACCCCAACTTATCACACTTCACTTTCATTTGTTGTGCCATTGTCCTACATCCTTCATCGTCAAAATTCAGAATTGGTAAGAAATGATTAACCCTTTTTCAATCCTCATCATTAGGACCTCCACCTACCTTCATTATTTCCTTATGACAAGTAGAGTCCTTAAATATCAAGTTATTAAATGTCTTCTTAAACTTCTTGCACACTCAATCATCAAATATGTTGAATTCCATCTTGTTTCAACATCCAAACAAACGAGATTTTTACTTTCAATCTTCTTTTCTTCTACACAAGATTTAAACTTTTGAAGTCTTGTAGGAGAAGATCTAACATATCTCACTTAAGGATGACAATTTGAAATTGCCCCCAGTAATCAAACTGAATTGCTTCGTTTGGGGTGATTTTTTCCTGAAACCGAATGGGGATGAGGCGGGAATGATATTTGTGTCCCTCAACCCGCCCCGATTTCACTCTGTTTCTGCCCCGAATACTATAAAAATACAATTAAATATATAAAATCACCACTATATTTATTTATAAATTATATTTTATAAGAGTGGTAAGTTTATTTCTTTATAGTAATATAAAATTTTAATATATATTATATTAAAAAAATCTGTTTATATAATTTTAATGTATAATTATTTTTTTAAATATTTTATAAACGGTACCGTTCTCCGAAACTGAATGGGCGGGAATAATATTAAAAAAATTTCCGAAATAAAAACGGGACGGAGATGGTAAATGTATTCTCCACCCGAACCACCCCATTGTCATCCATAATCTCACTACAGTACGAACTTTCACAATAGATAAATCTATATTCTTCAAACCATCCTTACAACTAAATTGAAGATATGAGCAACACAACGAAAATGTAGAAATTTTTCATCTAAAATATTAGATTCCCAATTATTAAATCTTCTTCTCAAATAATCATCTATCAAATCATTAGAATTAGCATTGTCTATGAGCATAGTTATAATATCTTTAAGTCCCTAATCAATTAATTATCAAATGTTAAGTATGGCCAGCAATAGGATACAAATTAATTATCATTTTATGGAAAACACATAGCTCAAGTTTTGAACGGAACTCCTTACATCAGTTTTCAAACTAGTTCAAGAAAGAGTTTCAAAAATAACTTTCAACTTTTGCTTTCTTCAATAAAAAAAAAGTTATATATATAATATGATATTATATATTTTTATTAATTTAATTTTAAATATTAATAAATTATTTAAATTAAAAAATAATCTGTTTAAAATAAATTATATGAATATATTAATTTTTATAAGTTTTTATTAATATATAACTTTAAATTTTAATTAAAATAAATAAATACAAAAAATACTTATTAAACAAAAGAATATATGATTAAAAATTATTAAATAAAATTAAAAAATTACATCTAAAAACTTGGTTAATGTTTTTTTAAGATTTTGTTTAATAATACAAGTGTTAGTTAATTGTTTGTTAATATTTTGTTTATTATGTATTATCTAAAAATAATAATTAATATTTTAAAAGTAAAATTATATTATTTTTAATAATAAATCAAATTAAAGTGAAGAGAAGAAAATGTATACATATATTAAATTTATCACTGATATTATATTTGTGTGTAAAACTAAATAGAGTTATATATGTTTAAATATATGTTTTATTATTAATAATTTATATAAATATATTTAAAACTTAGAAAGAGAATTATATAACAAATCATGATAATAAAAAATAAAAAAAATCAGAGTAAATGTATAAAAATATTAAAAAGGGTAAGAGAAAAAAAATTAAATTATAAACTTAAACTTTAGAGGGTTAGAAGAGGGAGTTAGATAAAATAAAATTGCCTTTAAATGATTGATTATAATTTTTTTAAGTGACGATCGGATTATAAGTCGAATCAAACCGACCATAATTCTATAAACTTAAAAGTGTGTCAGTAGTGGTTAATAAAAATTCATAATTAATAATGAAACAAAAATTCGTAAAATCATAAATAATTGATATAAAAATGGTGTATATATATTAAAAAATAATTAAAATTGTTTAAATAATTATTTTTTTTAATTAAAATTTAAAATTATATATTAATAAAAAATTATAGAAACTAATATATTCATCTAATTTATTTAAAATAAATTACTTTTAATTATGTAATTTATTATTATTTAAATTTTAAGTTAATAAAAAATTGAAATTATTTTAAATAAATAAATAATTTAATAAATTTATTATTAAATAATGAGTTATATATTATTAATAATTTATAAACAAACAATTATAATATTAAAGTAGTTAATATTAAAAATATATATATATATATAATCATATATATATATATATATTAATTATTATAAATATAAAAAATAAAATAAAATAAATAAATAACTGGGATTTATAAGTTTAATTAAATGTTATGATTAAAACAAGTTAAATAATATTATGGTTGGTTGGAAAGTTGCAATTTCTTTGATGATTATGAAAATTTTGATGTCCTTTAAAGTAGGTTTCAAAACTTGTTCAAAATATATGAACAACTCACATGAATTCGCACGTGGACGGAGGATATAGTTACGGTTTCTACTAAATTAGTATTGTCTTTTTCTTGATAGGTACCATTCAATAAACCAAAATTAATTGAGAAGTACATATCTTGTTGAATCTCTCCACTGGAAAATGTTTTAGTATAATATAGATATGAACATGCATATCATAATAATGTTCACTAAAGAAATGATCACTTTTAAGATCATAACATGCCGGAAATGTCGACATGATGGAGAGAAGACCGGAAATGTCGGCATGATAGGAAGAAGACCGGACGTGGGTCTGAAGTAGTGGGTAACGTCCAACAACATTTTCTTGGAGGTTTACCCCACTCCCTTAGTCAGTTAGTTATCTTCCTAGGTAGTTTGTCTATTTGGCTATAAATATCCCATGAGCTGCACAAGATGTTTTGTTGTCTTCTTTGGTAAAAAAATATCCTGCACAAGTAAGAGTCTTTTGTGTGCAAGCCTTAAGAGATTAATAGTCCTTTGTAATTTGTATTTGTGAGTGAATATAAATTTAGAGTTGGGATCTCCCGTAAACTGCGTGCGTTTCTCTTATCTTCATATTTCATAGACTGTTGTGCGTTTGGCTGATTGATTCAGTGTGCGAATCAAGCCTCACTTGGGGTAAAAAAGTTGAATACTTTCCACTGCGTAATAACCCCTCGTGACACCTACCATCAAACCTTAGAAACTTGAGACATTCATCAAGTTCAAGCAATGCCTGAATTTGTCGGTAGTAACTAGCTTCATCAACATATCAGTTGATAACAATATCTCACCAGATGCGATCAACTCTTTCATCTTGTGAAATCTCACATCAATATGCTTCGTTTAGCATGGTACACCTATTTTTTTGCCAAATAAATGGTGCTCTAGCTGTCACAAAATAATTGAACTCCACATTGCTCAGTACAACGTTCATTTACTAGTCTCTTAAGCCATAATACTTTTTTGTTAGCTATTGACATATCACTGTACCAAAAATCACTTTTACTGACACAAAAAATGAGTATCGGTGCATATATGTGCCACTAAAATTTTTACCAACACATAAATTTTGACGTAAAAAGTAGAGTCGATAAAAGGTTTCACCGACACATAAACTTATACCAGTAAGAGACAATTATGAGCTAGTAAAATGATTTACCAACACATAAAATTGTCCGATAAAAGACAATTATAAGTCATTAAAGAAATTTACCTACACATATCACTACGCTAGTAAAAATTAATTATGTGCCACTAAATCTAATAAACTTTTTTTTCTTATAATTTTTTAATATAAATTTTCTTAAGCCTTTAAAAGTTGAAAATATTGTGTAAAGTTCTAAACCTCGGTTCTAGATCATCAAAAAGTTTCGTAAAGAGTTCAAGAGTATTTTTTAACTCAATGTAAGCTTCAATTAACGTTGTAATTCAACTTATAAATTCAAATTGATTTTTTTACATTTCAATTCGACCAGTCTTTGATACTGCTTAATTACTCATTTCTTTGATTTGAATTCGTTCCTAAGACTATTTCAAAACTTTATATCGAAACCAATTGGAACGGATCAAACTAGATAAAAAAAACCCAAATTTGATTTGAATTTTTTAAAATGTAGTTTATGCTTTTGAGCTTGTAAGCATGAAAATTTGACTTACCCTATTTGCAAAATAATATTATTATGTTTAATAATATTAAAAAAGTATTTTGGATTTTTATATTCAAAATAACTTGAAAGAAGGAATTAAAATCTAATTAAGGATTAATTATTTTGATAATTAAACCTTAATTAAGGGAACTTTCCAAAATTCCAAAAATAATTTGAGGATAAAATATTTGTATATATTTTACCCAAATTAGACCAAGGAAGGGGTTAAAAATATTTAATTAGGATTTATTCATGATTTATGTTTAATTCATGACTTAAACCAATTAAATAAAATTCCCCAAAATTCCCCAAAAAATAAAACATGAATCTAGAAATACTTTTTGTGAAATTTTTGGTGAAAAAATGGTTTTAAAAGGAATTAAATTCGATTTTTCATAACCTTTTAAATAAAATTTAAAATTGCATAATCCTGTGTGGCTGATTTTATGTTTAAACTTTGCAGCAGGATCCTGGACCATCAGATGAGCGCCCATATCTCATCCGACAGCCCAGAGCGCACCAAACACCCAGCTGTAGTGGAACCACGCGCGCGCGCCCACACTGGATCAACTAACGGGATGGACTAACCCTGTTAGTCAAGATCGATGATCGCGGACGGAACACAGGCGGCGTCAGGCGAAATGACGTCGTTTCAGCCGTCTTCCTCGCTGGGACGCAGGGGTCGCCGGAATCGCGACCTCGCCGACGAGTTTCTTCTAGAAGCTCTAACTTCGACTACAGGCGATCAAATCCGTTGATTTTTTCGCCCACGTGATCCCCTCTTCAACGCCTACATTTCCCCCTTATCTAGAAGCCTTATCTTCCCCGGGATAAGACTGCCACGAATTAGGGATAAGAACGACAACGATCAAAGACAACTCAAATTGGCCTTCTACAGCCGACCTATCCACCCTATAAATACTCCCTTACCATCCTAATACCAATCCATCAAACAATAACAAAAAATTACACATCAATTCAACCCGATTGAAGACTTGCAGATTCCGGCGAAGAACAGTTTTTGTCAAAACTTTCTCCAGCAACTTTCTCTAGCGAGCCAAGCTTCGATCCAAGCTTTTGGATCACTTCCAACAACTCCCAGGAATGTTTTCTAGCTGTTGGTATGATTCCGGAAGCTTTAAATATTGATTTGTAATTGAAAATTTTGAATTTTTAAAATTTTCTTGTTTGATCACTTTGGTCGTGTTCTTATGCTTGATTGTATGATTTCTTTGTAGAGAGTCATTATATATATCATGTGTAAGATTTTTGTTGAAATAAAACTGATCAAATCAACCTAAAACAGAATTTTCAAAAATTAGTTTGAAAATTGGATTTTTTTTTGAAATGTTGTGTTCTTGGTTAAAATCTGGATTTGTTGGTCCAGATTATTGTTATACATGTTTATAAACATGTTTGAATCATTTCCATACAACTATAATCAAGTTTTGATCATTTTGATCAAAATTGAAATTTGAAAAAAAAACTTGAAAATTTGAATTTTAAAATTATGTGTGTTCTTGCTTTTAATCTAACTTTGTTGGTTCAATTAGTTGTATTACATGTTTGTATACATGATTGTATAATTTCTAAGTAACTGTAATCATATTTTGATCATTTTGATTAAATTGAAATTTTGGAAAAAAAGGTTAAAAACCTGAATTTTTGAAATTTCATGTTCTTGCTTCTAAGTTGGATTTGTTGATTCAAATAGTAGCTATACATGATTCTTAACATGCAGGGATAAATTTCAATTAACTGTTTCACCCTTTTGATTATGTTTGATCAAATTTGGTTTTTGAAAAAAATTAGATTTTGATTCAATCTTCAAAAACCATTTTAATGATGTGATGATGTTCTTGTTTTAGTATGGATTAATTATATTCATCATTTCAAAGCTAATGGAACAAAAATCAGGCCTTGAAATGGCCTAATTTAAAAGATCCCCAAATTTGACCTAGAAATGGTGTTTTAAAATTGATCCTCTTATGATTTTCAAAATCGTGATTTATGTTAGGGCTTTTGTTCTTCGTGATCATATGAACCTACTGCAACTTACGAATTATGATTTGGACATCCCAATCAAAAGTTATGGCCTTCTGAAGTTTAGGATCAAATTAAGAGCACCCGGTCCTAGAATTTTGCCTTAGGACCGAGAAAAACATGTCAGGACCGAGCCGCCCGACCGAGGAAACCGCCCAGGACCGTGCCGCCCGACCGAGAGAGTTGGCTTAGGGCCGACAAAACTAACCTAGACCAAATTAACCTAGGACAGACCTTGCCACTTGACCTAGGATTGACCTTGATACCTAACATAGGACCAACAATTAAGCCTAACCTTATCTTAGCCTAGGCCAAACCCTAGCCCTATCCTAGGATCAAAACCCCACTTAGCCTAAGACCGTTACAGCCCTAGGCCTAATTCTGAACCCTCACTCAAGATTGAACCTCTCAAACCCTACTAAGCCCAAATTGACAAGATCGGACTCGAACCTAGGATTTAATCCTTAGGCCCGTTTGGTTCCATTTTTCAAAAATCCAAAACTATTCTGGAACCAAACCCCCATTTTCTAAAAAATGGTATTCTCAAGGTCAGAAAGTAACTCTCAAGATTCTCTGGGATATTTCTCAAAGCAAATGTTTTGCTAAGGTCTTGTTTGATTATACTCTCTAATATTTTTTTCTGATATTTTTAGGTTTTGTTAAATCTAAACATCAATGCAACCCTAAATGGACAGTTTGTGCGAGAAGGAGAAACCACATTGTGTTTCGATTTCTCCGAACCTTTCTTCAACCAAGTTTTATAACCTCGCTCTCCAGGTATTGAAATCTTTCTAGATTATTCTTTTGATCCTAATTCATCTCTTAATATGATTAGGGAAAGGACTACTTGTTGGCATGAAACCCTAGAAAAGCTTGTCAGAGATTTTTCTCTGACGGACGAGGACGTGGTTGTTGATGAAGACTCTTGTAATATAGACTCCACAAACCTTCTGGCAATTGATAAAGCTCATGTAATCATCCTGAGTGTTGATAGCAATATCACACCCCTTTTGGACTGTGAAATAGTGTCTAATGTTGTAATAAATAAATAAGTTTATAATGACAATCCTGATGAGATGTCATCTTCTTTTTGTAATAAAGCATCCAATAAAATGCCAGAGTACAGTTTCGAATATATGTCAGATAATGATGATGTTTCATTCAAGTCTGAATTTAATTTCGAAATGAAAACTTCTTGGAACACGAGGATGAGATCGTTTCCGCAGACGAGACTCCCTATTATTTAGTTTACGGCATGGACGTCGTACAACCCATCGAGATTGAAATCCCCACACTGAGAATCATGTTGAAATCTCACGTTGTTGAAGAAGATTGGGTAAAAGCTCGATACGACCAGTTGACATTGATGGAAGATCATAGGTTGGATGCGTTATGCAAAACCCAGGCTTACCAGAAACGAATAGTCGATACCTTTAATAGAAAGGTCAATCCCAAAAGCCTAAAAGAAGGTGACCTAGTTCTCAAAGTAACCCGTGAACTGTTAGACCCTAGGGGAAAGTTCCGACCACGAAGGGAAGGTCCCTTCTCATCAAGAAAATCCTCTCTGGAGGTGCGGTCCGCCTTTCAACAGTTGAAGGAGAAGAATTTATTGCTCTTGGCAATCTAGACACCCTAAAACGATATTATGTTAATATCGTTTCGTGACCACGGCTCCCAATCTAGCCTTAGTAGGATTACCACGGCTCTAATCTAGCCTTAGCGGGATTACAACGGCTTTGATCTAGCCTTAGCAGGATCACGACGGCTCCCGATCTAGCCTTACCAGGATTAAGTCCTCTTGGACCAACCAACCTCCAATGGTGTATGTCTATGTCATAACTCCCATTAGTTAGTCCCCAACTAAGAATGGACTAATTGACCTCTAGTCTTGTACGACTCTGTCAACATTCTTAAGGATTAGTCCCTAGCCTCTAAAGGACTAATCGAACCACTGGTCTTGTAGGACCATATTACAATTCCCCAAAGCTAGTCTCCAACCAAGAATGGACTAATCGAAGCTCTAGCCTTGTTAGGCATTTCCCCAATAGTTAGTCCCCAATTGAGAGTGGACTAATCAACCTCTAGTATCGTATTACTATATTGGAAATCCCAACTAGTCCTCAACTTCGGGTGGACTAGTCGACCTTTAGTTTTGTACAACTATGTCATCATCAACAATGGGAGAACTACGTGAGACCTGATTCTTCCAAATAAAATAAAATAATATATTAAGAATAAATGGAAGATACGTAGGCAGCCTTTGTATAGGTCCGGTCTCAATGAGCTCAGAAAGCTCAAGAAGCTCAATGAACTCAGAAAGCTCAAGAAGCTTAGTAAGCTCAATGAGCTCAGTAAGCTCAGGAAGCTCAGTAAGCTCAAGATGCTCAAACTCAAAATAAATGAACTAATTCTAGTTCTATCCCCACAGGGTCTTAGGATAGTGGGAACCCTGGTTCTTTCCACAAACTGGTGATAAGGATTTTAGGAAACAAATAAGGGCGAAAGTTAAGGGAATTTTCTTTAACCAAACTACGATTGATCTCCCAAATCAAAACCCCGAGTTTCTAGAAAACTCCTATCGATGGATATCCTTAATAAGCTTGTTTTCGTGTTATGCGATTATCCAGAAAACTAACCCTCAAGGGAAGACTTTTGAAAAAGAAATGGAATAAACCCCCAAAAGCCAAGCCAAAGCCGCAATTTGAGAAAGGACGTCTCATTGCCCTTTGTATAAGAAAAGATAGAGAACTAAACTCAAGGCTCCAAAAAACTATATATCTACAAAAAATCCCATATAGGTCGAGGTGAAGTCATCGTTCGTACTCACTCGGGCAGCTTCCCCGATGACTATCGCAAGAGTAGAACGTATTGATTCCTCCAGATACCCTCAGGGACCGAAAAATAAATAAAATAGAAAACACTCTCGTGTAGGTTGAGGTGTTGAAATCACTGTTTATGCTCACTCAGGCGGTTGTCCCAATGTCTATCGCAAGAGCATGACGTATGATTCCACCATATATACTCCGGAAGTCAAAAAGAAGAGAAAATTTCCCCAACCGAAAAGTTGAAACTCTCTCTATGATGATACCCGGAATAATAGAACTTTTGAAGAATTGTAGCCCATGGCAAAAGCAACCAAAAATATAACTGAACATTATTCTCATGGTTACCTTTCCTGCAAGTTAATATCTTGGATAATCATCTGCACGAGATCGAATTTATCATCCATATCTTAATATAGGAGAATAAGGAGCTCGGGATCTTTCAGAAACGAGACAATCTCTTTCAATACAAGAATGTTCATGTCTTAGACCTGAACACGTTTCGAATCCAAGTCACCCTATTACATAAGTAAGACCATGGTTTCTCCTGCTTTCAAACCTTGTCTGAGACAGAATCAAGAATAGTTTATTCCCCGAACAACTTTTATTAAACCCCTCAACCTTACAGAGTGATAAAACAATTGGTTAATGTGTCAACCAGGTTATGAAAAACACTTTTTAAATCCAAAGGATTTTTTTTTATGTTAAACCATTCCATTAACTCCTCAAAGGGTCGACAATTTCACCCAGATGTGAAGGACCATTCGCAAGGTCAAAGAAAAAAAACTCTATGGGAAGCTCCCTGAGTATTAAATCCCCACGGAGTCAACGGTTTTAATCCAATTGAGAATGACACTTTGTCAGGCCCAAGAAAGATAAGTTGTCGATCAAGACAACTCCTCTTGTAAACAATCCTCAACGGAAGCAAGAGGTTCAATCAGATGTGAATGTCACTCCGTACAAAACATATCTAAATCCCTAGCTAATAGGCACATAAGATCATTGTTATGATTCTTAAAACCCTATTCCAATAGGCATCTATATAGGTTATTGTCATAACATATCCCCAACAGATTAGCGTCCCCATATGGGTTATTGTTATAACCCATCCTCAACAAGTTGGCGACCATCAGGGTTATTGTTATAGCCCATTCCCCTCGGAGCGAATGTTTTCACATATCCCCGACAATAGTAAGCCCTATCTCTTGATAGGTATCTGTATCGGTCATTTCCATGACCACTCCCCACTAGAGTGATTCTAATCACTCAACTTATATATAGGTTATTGTTATAACCTATATTCTCGGCACAATTGTAATCATCCCCACAGAGCGATGGTTGCTACAGTCCACACGACAACGTGATTGTTATCACCACCCAACGTGATTGTTGTTACGTCACCTAGAAGGTCTTCCTTCATCCTCCACGAAGAATTCTATTCATTCCCTAGAAAAGTCCTAGTTGTGGATATCATCTCCTACAGTAAGTCCTATCGTATTACAGGCATCCTCGAGAGTCATTGTAAAGACTACTCTCTAGTAGTGGATTCCATTTGTTGATGGACGCGGTATGATTGTTATCATTATCCCCAAGAGTTGTACCTCTATCCCCATGGGATTTTATTCCCAAGAGAGCATTCCTCATGAGAGTCCTACCTCCCAATAGGTAGTCTTACTGGCAGGAGACTCCTCCCCACAAAGAGTTCTTTTTAATCCTCAGGTGAGTTCTATTTGTTGATAGGCATCATCAGTCATTGTTATGACAGGATTATTGTAATAATCAATCCCTAGTTGGAGTCCCGATTACTCCCCAACAGGATAAGACTATTGTCGTTAGCCTATCCTATGCAAGATTCAATAAAGAAGAGAATGAGCCATTGTCATGACTCATCCCCACAACACCCTGTCATCTTCCCGGCACATGATAAGACTATTGTGATAGTCTATCCCCGACAGAAGACAATAGACGAAGGAAGATCACGTAATCTTCCCAACCATGAGTCATTGTGATGACTCCCCACCAGCAGTTGCTGCCATCCAGGTTTTATCCTTCTACCTCACTGTAGGTTACGGTGCAAATTTTTATGATCAAACCTCGAACCCACGTTTTCCAAAAACTAAGACTGTTTTATTCAAACTCGGTTCAAGAGGGGCATTCTGTAAGCATGAAAAATTGACTTACCCTATTTGCAAAATAATATTATTATGTTTAATAATATTAAAATAGTATTTTGAATTTTTATATTCAAAATAACTTGAAAGAATGAATTAAAACCTAATTAAGGATTAATTATTGTGATAAACCTTAATTAAGGAAACTTTCCAAAATTCTAAAAATAATTTGAGGATAAAATATTTGTATATATTTTACCCAAATTAGACCAAGGAAGGGGTTAAAAATATTTAATTAGGATTTATTCATTATTTATGTTTAATTCATGACTTAAACCAATTAAATAAAATACCCCAAAATTCCCCAAAAAATAAAACATGATCATAATTGTTATTATGAATCTAGAAATAATTTTTGTGAAATTTTTGGTGAAAAAATGAATTTAAAAAGAATTAAATTCGATATTTAATAACTTTTTAAATAAAATTTAAAATTGCATAATCTCGTGTGCCTGATTTTATGTTTAAACTTTGCAGCAGGATTAAAGACAACTCAAATTGGCCTTCTACAGTCAACTTATCCACCCTATAAATACTCCCCTACCATCCTAATACCAATCCATCAAATAATAACCAAGAATTACACATCAATTCAACCCGATTGAAGACTTGCAGATTCCGACGAAATACAGTTTTTGTCAAAACTTTTTCTAGCGATCCAAGCTTCAATCCAGACTTTTGGATCACTTCCAAAAATTCCAAAAATATTTTCCAGTTGTTGGTATGATTCCGGAAGCTTTGAATATTGATTTGTAATTGAAAATTTTGAATTTCTTAAAATTTTCTTATTTGATCACTTTGGTCGTGTTCTTATGCTGGATTGTATGATTTCTTTGTAGAGAATCATTATATATATTATGTGTAAGCTTTTCGTTGAAAGAAAATCGATCAAATCAACATAGAAAAGAATTTTGCAAAAATCAGTTTGAAAATTGGATTTTTTTGAAATGTTGTATTCTTGGTTTAAATATGGATTTGTTGGTCCATATTGTTGTTATACATGTTTATAAACATCTTTGAATCATTTCCATACAACTATAATCAAGTTTTGATCAAAATTGAAATTTGAGAAAAAAACTTGAAAATTTGAATTTTAAATTATGTGTTCTTGCTTTTAATCAATTAGTTGTATTACATGTTTGTATACACGATTGGATGATTTCTAAGTATTGTAATCATGTTTTGATCATATTTCATCAAATTGAAATTTTGGAAAAAAAAGGTTTAAAAAAATGGATTTTTGAAATTTCATGTTCTTGCTTCTAAGTTGGATTTGTTGATTCAATTAGTAGCTATGCATGATTCTTAACATGTAGGGATGAATTCCAAGTAACTGTTTCACTCTTTTGATCATGTTTGATCAAATTTAGTTTTTGAAAAAAATTAGATTTTGATTCAATCTTCAAAAACCATTAATGATGTAATGATGTTCTTGTTTTGGTATGGATTAACTATAGTAATCATTTCAAAACTAGTGGAACAAAAATCAGGCCTTGAAATGACATAATTTAAAAGATCCCAAATTTTGACCTAGAAATGGTGTTTTAAAATTGATCCTCTTATGATTTTCGAAATCGTGATTTATGTTAATACTTTTGTTCTTCCTGATCATATGAACCTACTGCAACTTATGGATTGTGATTTGTACATCCCAATCAAAAGTTATGGCCTTCTGAAGTTTAGGACCAAAACAAGAGCACCCGGTCCTGGAGTTTTGCCTTAGGACCGAGAAAAACATGTCAGGACCGAGCCGCCCGACCGAGGAAACCGCCCAGGATCGTGTCACCCGACCGAGAGAGTTGGCTTAGGGCCGACAAAACTAACCTAGACCAAATTAACCTAGGACAGACCTTGCCACTTGACCTAGGATTGACCTTGACACCTAACCTAGGACCAACAATTAAGCCTAGCCTCATCTTAGCCTAGGACAAACCCTAGCCCTAGCCTAGGATCAAACCCCCACTTAGCCTAAGACCGTTACAACCCTAGGTTTAAGTCTGAACCCTCACTCAAGATTGAGCCTCTCAAACCCTACTAAGCCCAAATTGACAAGATCGGACTCGAACCTAGGATTTAATCCTTAGGCCCGTTTGGTTCCAATTTTCAAAAATCCAAAACTATTTTGGAACCAAAACCGCATTTTCTAAAAAATGGTATTTTCAAGGTCAGAAAGTAACTCTCAAGATTCTCTGGGATATTTCTCAAAGCAAATGTTTTGCTAAGGTCTTGTTTGATTATACTCTCTAATATATTTTTCTAATATTTTCAGATTTTGTTAAATCTAAACATCAACGCAACAAGTACACACATTCTTTATGTAATTATGTACAATTATTTAAAGTCTATCATCATTTAGGACCCCTGGACTACTAATTAAAGATAAGGAATGTTATAATTAGATTTATAGAAGCCAGACTTTGTCTATTTTAGAAGGATTTTGAAAATCGTCCTTAGGCGGGCGTAGATGATATAGCGCGAAAGCCCTTTCCCGAGCGTAAACAGATAACGAACCATTTTTTCAGAAACTCTGGTATAAATACGTTTGTACACGTATCATTTTATTGATTTTCATAAAATCTTTTGGCGACTCTGATTTTCAAATGAATAATCTTTAAATTAATTATGTTTAATTGATTTAAATCATGCCATGTTAAATTGTTATTTAGCATCTTAGATTATTAATGTTTGAACAAATAATTAATTATTTTACATAATTAATTTCTTACCGATCAAGGTATTTTCAAAATCTTTTAAAAAACTAAATGTTTCATTTTAAAAGATGTCTGGCACACAAATCAAGGTTGAAATCATTGAACCTCGAGTTGCCTCGCGGTAGTCCTTCCATATTGCCACGTGTCTCACAAGCACGTGATAAACTATGGAACGAGACATAGACCGAGGGGAAAAAGGTGTTAGAGAGCTCTATGTCACAAGATGGAATTCGACCCGTGTGGCACTAGGCTAGATCGACTCAGATTCTAGCTAGTAAGCTTTTTTACACAATGCAAGAAGAACTTAGAGAGAGAGAAAACTTGAGAATAAAAATTGTATATTGAATACTTGGTAATTATAATGTAATACCTCTGAAGTATTTATATGACTTATGACGTACTATATTAGGAATTGACTTCCAATTAAAATTTAATTACACTAATTTAAGATATCCCTTCCTTAACTAGAATATCCCTTCTTAAATTAGATATATCTTCCTTAATTAAAATATTATTTCTTAAATTATAATATATATTCCTTAATTAAAATATATCTTCCTTAATTAGAATATTCATTGGGTTGGGCCTACTTAGGCGATTAGGCCTCCCCTTGGACTAAGAAGATTGCGCACTATGAGGCCAAGATTTTAATGAACCTCGACATTCCCTTGAATGGGTCGAGACACAATGGGCCGTAACATCTAGATCAAGAACAACAACTCAAAAAAGCTTTCTAAAACGTTATTAAGGGTGTTAGGAGTACTTTCAAATCAATCTTGATCAACCATGTCTTGATTGCTTAAAAACCAAAATTTCAAAAAGAAATGAAAATCTAAATTCTTGAATTGGTTTAAACTTACCGTTAGTAATGTTTTTATAGTTTTAAACTAAATTTAATAAACATAGGCAAGTTATTGGTAAGTTCCAAATGCTGAATTAAAAAAAAATCAAAATCCTATTTTTCCTTAAGAATTGTTCAAACCCGATTCGGCATCTTCTTGATCAAATGATGCTTCGGGATGATCACGAATGTGTTCTACATGAAGTAACGAAGCTCCCCATGCCCTTAGTTCGAAGAACGGAGGCTTTTGACAAAATCCTAAAAAACTTGCGCAGGTGTTCTTGAGGGCAACCGAAGAGTTTTGCCTTACTTTGTTTTCGACTAAGAAAACTAGCCAGGCTGTACTTCCGACCAAGAGAATTTGGTCTGGCTTAATTTTCAACCGAGAAAACCAACTAAACACATCTTCTAACCGAGAAATCTCGTGAGCGATCGAGGATTCTCGCGAGCGATCGAGAAATCAACATTGCATTGACCGTGCACCCAAGCCGTTGACCTCGAGTCGAATAAAGTCTAAACCCGCGCGTCTAACTCGTTTTGTTACCCGAACACCTACCTAAGGACTTGTTTGTTTAAGACTTTTGATTTTAATTGCTTTTTTAACAATTAGAAGCCCTAAATTAATTTAAAAAAAAACGATATTAAATTGTTTTAGAATATTTTCATAAAAATATATTTTAATAAAATCTATTTGAATTTATTTTTAAATTTTCTGACATCCTAAACTGATATTTTTCAGGTACATTTTAAAAAAATTATCGACATGAAATGCAAGAATTTTATAATTTTAAATGGAAAAAAAACACAATACATGCCTAGAACTTTAAAAATAACTGGTTAAATAAAATGTAATAAAACTAAATTTTTAAAAAATAGTCAAAAATATTTAAAGTAGAGACCGTTCTTTAATGGGCACAGATAATGCAACGCAAAAACCTTTCCCGAGCGTAACCAAACATCAATCCCAAAAGAATCTCTGATAAATTACGTTTATACAAATATACAAATATTTTATTGATTTTAAAATTAAAATCATATGGCGACTCTATACTCAAATAAACAATCTTTTAAATTAATTATTTTTAATTAATTTTAAGTAAAGATTTTTCATAATTAAATTATAATTTTATTATTTTAAATATAAAATTATTTAAAAAGATTACAAAAAATTAATTAATCTTATAATTAATTTTAAAACATCAATAAATATATATATATATATATATTTTTTATAAATCTTTTAAATAAAAAAATTTCAAGACTAAAAGTTCTGGGAGAAAATGATTTTTGGACGTTACACTCTCGGATTAATGTATTTACACATGACTTCAAACTAAAATAGTTTATATACAAATGACCCCATATTCTATATATTTGTCTAAACATATAACATAACTAATGAAAAAATAAAATATTTTATAAATTTATATTCTATATATTTGTCTAAACATATAACATAAATAATGAAAAAATAAAATATTTTATAAATTAGGGCATTCTAAGAAATGAGTTCAGGATCTCTTACAAACTAAGTGAGAATCATATCAAACCAAATGTCTTATGTTATGACCAAATCACATATGAAAAAAGAGAGTAAATGTTTGGAAAGAATAACTATTATGTATATTTCATATGACTTTAACTTCCCAAATGAAAACTAAAATAGTGTGAATTTTAGACAGGTCAACCGTAACAAGTTTTTGTCAAAATGAAATATATATATATATATATATATATATATATATATATATATATATATATATATATATATATATATATATATATATATATATATATATATATATATATATATATATATTCTTATCTGCATATTGGACATTTTAAAACAATTCTCGAGATAAATGAAAAATAATTTGTAGATATGTTTTTTATGTTATATTTAATATTAACACTATAATTTGATAAGTTCAGTACACTTTTAAAATAGTTTTTAGTTTCCATTATATATATTATTATTATTTAGATTAAATTTCAAGTGATTATTTGTTATTATTATTTAATATATTCATAACTAAAATAAAAAGTTATATTTAAATTTTTTTACACCATTTTAACTTTATTAAATAACGAGTACATTTCGTTAGTCATGTAAACATATATACTTTTTTTTATATAAATATTATCATTAAGAATAAGGTTCACACAATAATAAAAAAAAAATTGTATAGATATCTAATTTACAAAAATGTTAGACTAAAATTAATTATAAAAATATTAAATTCTTAAACAACAAAATTAAGTTAAAATCAAGATGATAAAATATGAAGTTAAAAATTAGAAAAATAATTTAATTATCAAAATATAAAAATAAAATAAAATATGTACCTATGAAAACAGTTTTATTTACCATTCATAATAATGAAAATCCATCACAATTTTCTAAACTATACTATAATATATTTATTGATACTAAACTTACCATTTATTTTTTTTATACCTTAAAAATAAATATTTTCAATATTTTACGATAAAATATTTTCAATATAAAAATATTTTGATAATTTTCTGTCCCAAAACTAAATAACACTTTTTATACATCTAAATTATTAACCAACAAATTTTTCAATGTTTGATTTTTTTTTTCTACAATTAAATATCATATGAGTAAAGATAGTCTAATCCTTCAATTTTTATCTTTGATTCTGATAAACTAAATATTGTTTTTTAAGAGGATCCAAACGTTCCTCGATAACATATAGCTTTATTTTTATACAATTTTCAAGGGAATATTTTCAAAGATGTTTTGCCTAGGGGTTATCTTGTGATTATTTTATTATTGGCCCAAAAAAAACCCCATAAATTTAGTGGCCCGCCGCCGAATGCCCTATAGAAAGGCTCCCTCTCTCCCTCCATTCACTTACTCGTCTCTCCTCACGGCGGCGTTGGGAAGATGGCGGTGGAACATGTTATCAGATACTACTTTTCTCTCTGGTATATTTCTCAACTTCAAATGATTCTATGAATTTATGATTATGTTTCTCTTCTTGATGATGCATTTACTCAACTGAGTGATAATAGACTTTTCAATTTTGTTTAAATATGAACTCTTCTAGGTACTGTTGTAATGGGTTTTCAAATTAGTTTAATAATAATACACTATTGCTTTGCTGACAATCTCATTAAAATTCATGATCAACTTTCAATAATCAATACCCTTTTCTTCCCTGAACTGAAGACAGACTATTATAATACTCTTTGTTTTCCAGTTCTTGGACTACAAGTCCCATTACAAACTTAATTTAGATCAGGTTACTTGAGGCTTGTGATTGAGTTTGTTTTCAAGGATAGAAAATAAGATTGAGATGTGTTCTATACTTCTGTTATCATAGGATATGTTTCACAAATTAAGATGACATTCATTTCTTGGTCTTCAGGCTAGAGGCACACCTTTTTGATACATTTATGTCTAAATTATTAAGCAACAACTTTCTCATTCTTTACACTAAAAGTTAAAGGAAAAGTTATTTTTTAAAAAAGTTAAAGGAATGGGATCTTTTTTTTTTCAATTGCTCTTCAATTTTAGCATAAAACGCACCTTACTTTTGTTATCAAAATGCTCTAGTCTACTCCGTCTTGTCAAATGAATACCGTCCTGATCCGTCTTTTCTAGGTAATTGTAGCAAGAGTTTTATCGATAGCGGTTATGGTTTACAATATAGAAGTGGATGAGACCTAGAGACTAAGGGGAGACCTAGAGAAGGGGGACTATACAATCACTGATGAATTCATTCATACCCCTAACTGTCACAAGCTTATTTCATGTTAATAGAATGACAGTTTGCCTTTATTCACTACATGCTAACCTATACCCTTCTGTTGTACCTAACATGTGATAGTAATATTTGCAAAGATGCTTTTTCCTTGGAGTTGTCTGGTGGTTATTTTGTATCCTAGGATATCTTTCATTAATTTTTCTTTTTGTCATTTGTGGCATTGTTGGGTTGCTACAGACTTTGATTAGACCAGCCTAGTATTTCCTGGTTGACCATCTGTTATATTTTTTCATACAAGTATTGTTTTGGGCTCACTTGGACAATTATATTTTTTCATACAAGTATGTCGCATGTTTTTATTGTCCTGCATTTTAAGTTGGATGGGGTTTTCAAAAGAGAAATGCATATTTAAATAGATTTTTTTACTAGATCTGATCTCAGTTTAGACAGAAAGGTGGTGTACTTTTATGCTTATTTGATGCTGATATATTCAGACTCATTTAGTGGAACCTTATATAATCTATCTATCTATCTATAGCTTGTTAACTATTATGTACTATCACCTGAATATAATCTACACCTGAGTTTGATCCAGGTTCAACCTAGTACAGTTCTTGCAATTTTATTTTATTTGGCTGGTGACCTGAAGCATTGTTTTTATGTATAGAACAAACCTTGGTTTCATAAAATATTCTAAAAATCTAATGACTTAGTGAAGGAGGGGCATTCATGCTTTTCTTGGCCTTTAGGCTAGAGGCTCACTTTTTGATACATTTATGCCTAAATTATTAACCAAAAACTTTCTCATTTTTTATACCAGAGGATGTTGATGATGTTTAGGGATCCAAATGTTCTACAGTAGCAAGACCTTTCTTTTTAACATCTTATGCACCATAGTTTGGAAGTTAATCTTTTCTAGGTAATATATTAAAATATGATTTTTGCCTTGTTATTTGTCTTGTGATTATTTTGACTCCTAGGATATCTTTCATTAATTTTTCTTTTTGTCATTTGTGGCATTGTTATATGGATACAGCAACTGGATGTTGGGTTTCTATAGAGTTTGATTAGATCTGCATAATATTTACTGATTGAACATCTTAGATCTGGATGTATGGTTTTAGGTTGACATGGATAGGTGTAAAATAATTAAACGAAAAGTATAGATGTTGCATTGAGAAATGAGTGTTTTAATTACTTGTCCTAGTTTTTTCAATTACTTAGATTTATTTTCTGCCTACAGTTGTGATACATATTGTCATCTAGATGGTGTACATGGTCCAAAATGACAACTTGAACCTCAAATGTAAGAAGATAAAAAAATTCAACAGTTGGGGCATTCCGAGAATCGAACTCGGGACCTCTCGCACCCAAAGCGAGAATCATACCACTAGACCAAATGCCCATACATACAAATTGAGCTAATATTGTAAAGAAGAATGTTCTCAAGAGACTTAGACATTGGTCAATTCATTAAAATCGTCTAGTCTTGGGGTTAACTTTGGGTTATATAGAATTATCACTTACTTTATTGTATAAATTTGATATGTTTGTAACAACCTGATGATATTGCATTACATCTGCTCTATGCATTGTTTCTGTCAAGAGTTAATTGCTGGTAAACATATCTAACTGTAACCAACTTAAAGTTATCCCCCCTAGTAATGCTACCATAGAACATTCTTTTAAATATAATTACATATGTATTCTCAGTTTACATTGCCTATTACTTTACTTGCATCGACACACCAAGTTTACTCTCTCTAGCCCCCAAAAAAACTACAAAAGAAAATTTGTATTCTAGAAAGTGATTTTGCTCAGTTTGACACAATGATGGGGTGTAAGATATTTTTGTGATTTCAATGTCTGGAAACATCTATCAGTTGGTTACAGTAAGTTCTTTTGGAGGAGGGAAGAAATTGAGAAATGGATAATGATGATGTTTGTGGATCCAAACGTTCTACAATAGCAATAATCTACATCCTTTTTAACATTAAATGCACCTTACTTTTGATGTTAGTTTTAATTTTTATTTTAAAAAGGTCAACTTTTCATTAAAAAGTAAGCACAAGATGCGTTTAAAGAATTACAGATTGTAGGAAGTGAAACAAAACAAGAGAAAAAATGGCTAAATACCAATAGGATAAAAAATTCCTAACCCGTACAAAATTCCCTTTTTCAGATAAAGCATTTGATTCTTTCAGCTCCAAAACTTTTCTTTTGGAATGTTCTTCTATTCCTTTTTTTTTCACTTTTGATACCTGATACATATTTTCTAGGTAATATTTGTAAAGATGTTTTTGCCTTGATTGTATTGTGATTATTTTGTATCCTAGGATATCTTTCCATTAAATTCTTTTGTCATTTGTAGCATTGTGAAATGGATACCCTATTCAACTACTTGTTGTTGGGTTTCTATTGAATTTTATTAGACCTGCGTAATTTATTAGTTAAACATCTTTTTTCTTTCTTTCTTTTCATACAGTGCTTGATTACTTGTCATAGTTTTTTAACTTAGATTTGTTTTTCTGCCTACAGGTCTAATACATATTGTCATCTAGATGATGTAAATATTTTAAATGATAACATGAACCTCAGATCTAAGAAGAAAAAAATATCAATTTTCAAAAGATGGGGCATTCCGAGAATCGAACTCGGGACCTCTCGCACCCGAAGCGAGAATCATACCACTAGACCAAATGCCCAGATGCTAAATTGAGACCATAATGTAAAGGAGAGTGATCTCAAGAAGCTTAGACTTTAGTCATTTAAAAGTTCTATGTGGTCTTTGGAACTTGACATTGTCAATACATTTGAGGCAGGTAAGTTCATCTTGATCTACATTTCAAGAAGTTCTTTCAATTGGCTGATTCATGACTTTGGTTTATCTTGCATTATGTATTAAGGAAGATGATGGCTTTCTAGAATTCTCATGTTCAGGTTTTGTGTCTAGATTAAAAAATTAAGAGTTCCTAGATATACCATTGTGAGAAAAATTGTATCACAAGTTCGGGACCTCTCACACCCTAATATTTTCAAGCTTACTTTACATCACACGATTTTTATAATCTCTGAGAAAAGAATTTAAAAATCAAATGTCTTAGTCAAGGTTGGCATTCATGCTTTTCTTAGTCTTCAGGCTAGAGGCAGACTTTTTGGAAAGACTCAAAACTGGGACTCCTGTTATTTTTAGGGGTGCACAGAAAAGCTTTAGCTCATATGTTTACGGCTAAATTATTATAATTCTTTATACTCGTGGTAAATGATGGTGTTTGTGTATCCATATGTTCTACAGTAGCAACAATATTTCTTTCTAACATTAAATGCACCTTACTTTTGATGTTAGTTAAATACATGATACATCTTTTCTAGGTAAAATTTTAAAAGATGATTTTGCCTTGGTTGTATTGTGCTGTTTTTTAGGATATCTTTTCAATAAATTCTTTTGTCATTTGTACCATTGTTCAATGGATACCCAATTCAACTGGTTGTTGGGTGTCTATTGAGTTCTATTAGACATGCGTCTCTTTTTCTTTCTTTTCATACAAGTATATCTGTTTTGACTTGTACCAAAAATTAAAGAAAGACTATAAATTTATCATTGAGAAATGGGTGATATTATTTTTTGTCCTAGTTTTTTCAATTACTTAGATTTATTTTTCTGCCTGCAGGTCTAATACAGATTGTCATCTAGATGGTGCAAATGTTCTAAAATGACAACTTGAGCTAAGAAAAAAAACATAAACCTCATTTTTCAAAAAGTAATGTGGGGCATTCCGAGAATCGAACTCGGGACCTCTCGCACCCAAAGCGAGAATCATACCACTAGACCAAATGCCCAGATGCTAAATTGAGATCATAATGTAAAGAAGAATGACCTCAAGAAGCTTAGACTTTAGTCATTTAAAGGTTCTATGTGGTCTTTGGAGCTTAACATTGCCAATACATTTGAGACAGGTAAGTTCATCTTGATCTACATTTCAAGTTCTTTCAATTGACTGTTTCATGACTCTGGGTTATCTTGCATTATTAGTATTAACGAAGATGACGACTTTCTAGTATATCGTAGGATGGTTCATGTTGCAATGTGTATGAAACCAATTCCTTCCTTCCCTGCTCTTTTGCTAATGTTACAGTTATAAGTTTTATACAATAGTTCTAATTATGATTTTTGAATTACTTGGGTTGGTTGTTATGAGATCCACTATTGCAAGTAGAACACAAATTGAATGGGCCTCAATTGGAGGTGATTTGAACCCCTGACCATAGGTCAAAATCTGGCTTCTTGCCACTGTGCTAAGGTCTATTTTGAGAACCAAAATTAGCAGCTATCTCACCCTATGATCAAATGGGAAACACAAAATGTTCCAGACTGTGTCAGTTTGTTTCGCAACATATATGATCATTTTCATAAACATAAATGATAAAATGAGACCTTGACTTTTTTATTGCAAACTATTTTATGATTTTATCCTTTTCTTTAGGGGCAAGGGTTTTTTCTCTTCAAAAATTAATGGCATGAAAACTTGTATGTTTATTTTTCTTTGGAATAGGGAAAAGCTACAGTTGTGACATGTAAAATATTGATAATATGATGATGGGTTGTAAGATATTTTTGGGATTTCAATGTCTGGGAACATCTTATCAGTTTGTTATAGTAAGTTCTTTTGGAAGATGGTTGAAATTGAGAAATCAAAATCATTTTGTTAGTTGAATTTAGTTCCTCTGGCCAAGAAAAACAAACCTTTGATATTTTCATGAGCTACTTGGGCTGATAGTACATATTATAGTGTTGGATTATTCTCTTTTTTTTTAATTCAAAAGAAAAAATAAAGCCCAATGCTGCTATAACTTCTAAAATATTATTTCGTGGGAGGATGAAATGTCAATAAAGCCCCCCTCATATAAACATTCCAGTGACTTCCTTGCATAGTTTCAAACCTAACAATCCCAGCTATATCTTTCTGAGTGTCTAATGGATGGTCAATTTAGTAGTGAGTATGATATCCTACTCATTTCATGGTTTTTTTGCTGATGTAATAACTATTTGGAGCTCTGTTAATAAAATTCATCACAATAGTTTTTTTTATTATGATTCTAGGTTTTCTTTACGCATGCCTAATATAAGTTAGAGCACTGAAAACAAAGTTAATAAATCCCTGATTTAAAAGATCTGTTCTTGAGGTGTAGTTGAAATGAGAGCTAAGATTTTTTAATTGGTTACTTCTTCAAATTCATGGTCAGGTTTTGTGTCTAGATTAAAAAATAAAGAGTTCCTAGATACATTGTGAGAAAAATTGTTTCACAAGGGTTGGGGCATTCCGAGAATTGAACGGGACCTCTCGCACCCTAAGCGAGAATCATACCACTAGACCAAATGCCCTATGGTTCATGTAACTAATATTATGATAAATAGGTTTTTTATTGGAGTTGACTTAACTATTTAGTTTTTTCTATTGGAGTTGACTTTCCTACTTTGTTGAGTTCTTTTTCATTTTATTTTTCATTTTTTTATTCTCTTGCATATTTAAGTTGGATGGGTTTTACAAATAGAACTGCATATTTAAATAGCATTATTTTACTATATCTGATCACAGTTTAGACAAAAAGGTAGTGTACTTTAATTCTATTCTTATTGATGCTTGTATATTCAGACTCTTTTTATGGAACCTTATTTAATCCATCTACTTTCAGCTTGTTAACTATTATGGCTGATCATTGTGTGAATTTAACCTGCACTTGAGTTTGACCCAGGTTCAACCTAGTACATTTCTTGTGATTTTATTTTAATTGGCTGGTGGCTTGCAGTACTGTTATTTGTTTGGAACAAACCTTGGTTTCATAAAATTGAACACTAGAAAGAATCTTTCTTTTCTGGAAAAATAATGCAACTTACTAGGTAAATACACTAGTTTGCTCTATTTTGGCAATGACTACAAGCCTTATACAACGATTCTTTTGCCTTGGAGGTTATTTGTGAATTTACATTTTTCCTTATGCAACTATGTTATATCGAATAGATTGATTGAAATTGTGTAATATTTTCAAGCTGACTTTACATCACTTATTTTTTATAATCTCTGAAAAAAGAAGTCTTATTCAAGGTGTGGCATTCATGCTTTTCTTGGTCTTCAGGCTAGAGGCACACTTTTTGTTACGTTTATGGCTAAATTATTAACCAACAACTTTATCATTATTTATACTCGCGGATAATGATGATGTTTGTGAATCCAAATGTTCTACAGTAGCAATAATCTTTCTTTTTAATATTAAATGCACCTTACTTTTGATGTTAGTGACATACCTGATACATCTTTTCTAGGTAATATTTTCAAAGATTCTTTTTCCTTGGTTGTATTGTCTGATATTTTTTCATTAAATTCTTTTGTCATCTATGCCATTGTTCAATGGTTACCCCTATTCAACTGGTTGTTGGGTTTCTATTGACCTTTTATTTTGGACCCGTGTTTATTCCTGTAGGTTGCTAGCATGATACCCCACAATTATGATCCTACTTTAAATCAAAATGTTCTTATTGGGAATTACTATTGAGTTTTATTAGACCTGCGTAATTTATGGGTCAAACATCTTTTATATTTTTCTTTTCATACAAGTATGGTTTTAGTTGACTTGGATAACTGTTCTGACTTGTACCAAAAATTATGGAAAGACTATAAATATTGCATTGAGAAATAGGTGATTTTTTTACCTGTCCTAGTTTTTTCAATTACATAGATTTGTTTCCTGCCTACTGATCTAATACAGAATGTCATCTAGTTTTTGTAAATGTCAACTTGATCCTCAGATCTAAGAAAATTAAAAAATCAATTTTCAGAAGATGGGGCATTCCGAGAATCGAACTCGGGACCTCTCGCACCCAAAGCGAGAATCATACCACTAGACCAAATGCCCATATGTAGAAATTGAGCTAATACTGTAAAGAAGAATGTTCTCAAGAGGCTTAGACATTGATCAATTCATGAAAATGTTCTATATAGTCTTTGGGGCATAACTTTGGGTTATATTGCATTATCACTTGCTTTATTGTATGAATTTGATATGTTTGTAACAACCAAATGATATTGCATTACATCTGCTCTATGTATTGTTTCTGTGAGGAGTTAACCTGAGAGGTTGCAGTTCTGAAGAAATTGAGAAATAGATAATGATGATGTTTGTGGATCCAAAAGTTCTACAATAGTAACAATAAATGCACCTTACTTTTGATGTTAATGAAATACCTGATACATCTTTTCTAGGTAATATTTTTAAAAATGCTTTTGCCTTGGTTGTATTATGATTATTTTGTATCATAGGATATCTTTTCATTAAATTCTTTTGTCATTTGTACCATTGTTCAATGGATACCGTATTCAACTGGTTATTGGGTTTCTATTGAATTTCATTAGACCTGCATAATTTATTGGTTAAACATCTTTCATTTTTTCTTTCTTTTCATACACTTGGCAATCTGCATAATTACTTGTCCTAGTTTTTCCAATTACTTAGATTTGTTTTTTTTTTCCTACAGGTCTAATACAAATTGTCATCAAGATGGTGTAAATATTCTAAATCACAACATATCTAAGAAGAATAAAAAATATATATTTTTAGAAGTTGGGGCATTCCGAGAATCAAACTCGGGACCTCTCGCACCCAAAGCAAGAATTTTACCACTTGACCAAATGCCCAGACACTAAATTCAGACAACAACGTAAAGAAGTTTAGACATTGGTCATTTAAAAGTTCTATGTGGTCTGTGGAGCTTAACATTGGCAATACATATGAGGCAAGTACGTTCATCTTGATCTACATTTCAAGAAGTCCTTTCATTTGTCTGATTCATGAATTTGGGTTTATCTTGCTAGTATTAAGATGATGGCTTTTTAGAATATCGTAGGATGGTTCATGTTGCAATGAGTATGAAACCAATTCCTTCCCTGCTCTTTTGCTAATGTTACAGTTATAAATTTAATACAATAGTTTCTAATATGATTTTAGAATTACTAGGTTGGGTTGTTATGTTATAATTATTTGGAGCTATGTTAATAAAAATTCTTCACAATAGTTTCTGATTATGATTCCATGTTTTCTCATGTTCAAGTTTTGTATCTAGATTAAAAAATAATGAGTTCCTAGATACATTGTGAGAAAAATTGTCTCAAGGCATTCCGAGAATTGAACTCAGTACCTCTCGCACCCTAAGCGAGAATCATACCACAAAATGCCTGTTCATGTAACTAATATTTTTATAATGATGATGTTTGTGGATCCAAACGTTCTATAGTAGCAATAATATTTCTTTTTTAATATGAAATGCACCTTATTATACATCTTTTCTAGGTTATATTTTCAAAGATATTTTGCTTTGGTTGTATTGTGATTATTTTGTATCCTAGGATATTTTTTCATCAAATTCTTTTGTCATTTGTACTATTGTCGGATACCCTATCAACTAGTTGTTGGGTTTCTATTAAGTTTTTTTTTGTGACCCGGGTTTATTCTCGTGGATTGTTAGCACAATCTCTAACCGTCATGACTATTTTAAATCAAAGCATTCTTAGTAGGAATGAGACCTTTGGTTTCTATTTAGATTTTTTGGACCAATATAATTTATTGGTTAAACTTTTATTTTGTTCTTTTTATACGAGTATGGTTTTGGTTTTGGTTGACTTAGATAAATGTTCTGACTTGTACCAAAATTTAAAGAAAATTGTAAATATAACATTGAGAAATGGGTGATTTTATTACTTGTCCATGTTTTTTCAATTACTTAGATTTGTTTTTTTGCCAACATGTCTAACACAGAATGTTATCTAGATGGTGTAAATGTTCTAAAATGGCAACTTTAACCTCGTATCTAAGAAGATAAAAAACAAAAAATATCAAGAAGTCATTTTAGTTGTCTGATGTGCAGCTTTGTATTACAGAATTATATAAAAAATGTCCATCAACTCCTTCTCTGGTTGAAAGAGACTTTTTTTCTTTTTTATTTATTTAATTTATATGATAGGTCTTTTTGGGAAAATTTGATGAAATGGCCATGAGGGTCTAATTCCAAAAAATGCCCATGTCAGATAAATCTTGTAAAAGGGGCATTTTCATTACTTTATGAAATCGTTCGTATTTAATAACAAAAACACATTTTTTTTAATATGCAGTCAACAAACACAGTAATAATCTTCTATCCCAATCAATTATTTAGTGAAGATAATGTATTATTCTCTTTACTGACCATGTCTATATTATGTAAGTTTTGAATGTAATGACCATGATATTATTGTCAAATTGTTTGACACAATTGTTGATGGTGCAATTTGCTCACACTTGTGGTGCAAGGGTGTCTATGAGATGGAGAGATGATGTTAGTTATGTTATAACTTACACTAATGTTAATGGTGTATGCAGTCGAACTTTAAAAGTATTGAAGACAATATTGAACGGGAGATGAGTCATTACAATTGATTGTGAGTCACTCTTAATAAGATTGATTTATTTTATTTTCACATATAGGAAAACTAAATAAAAATTGTTTTTGTATAGGGATAAAACAAGAAGTTATGTTGATTAGGAACTGTATGAGGTTAAACAAGATAATCATGGGGTCTAAGGTGGTTCTAAAGCTGATAGACTTCGATAATTGAACAATGTAAGTTTGGTCTGTTCCTTTGTATACCTTCATTATTTTGCTTGATAACTGAAATTGATTTGTTTGTTTTTTTAGCTTTTGAATTGTTCGACAATTACATTTTTATTTTTGTAGGGGAATTCATCTCAGCTTACAAATAGGATCTCATAGAGTTGGTAATTGCTGGAGGAGGTAGCACTAAAAAAAATGGATAAACTATTTGCTGAGTCAAAGGACAACAATACTATAGTAGTATACCTGGAGATAGATAACATAAATCGACCGATGCTTTGAAAAATGTTTGTGTGAGAAACACCATGTTCATCCAATATTGTGACACAACCGCCACTGTCTCAAATAACCAACTGTCGAGAAAAAAATCATAAACATTTTTTAAAGTCATCGGTCGATTCCTGCTATTTATCTCTAGGTATACTATTATAGTTTTGTCGTCATTTGGCTAACTCATCAAATGATTTATTCATTTTCTTTTGTGCTACCTCCTCCAACAATTACCAACTCTATGAGATCCTGTTTGTAAGCTGAGATGAATTCTCTTACAAAAGTGTAACTGTCGAACAGTTTTGAAAGCTGAAAAACAAACAAAAACAATTTCAATTATCAAGCAAGATAATAAAGTTATACAGAGGAGGAATCAGACCAAACTTATATTGTTAAAATATCAAAGTTTGCTAACTTTAGGACTACCGTGTGCCCATGATTATCTTACTTAACCTCATATGGTTCTTCATCAACATAACTTTTTTATTTATGATTTTATTCATGTATATAAAAACAATTTTTATTTAGTTTTTTATATGTAAACACAAAATAAACCAATTGTGTTGAGAGAGACTCACAATCAATTGTAAGGATCCATCTCTCGTTCAATATTGCTTTCAATATTTTTAAAGTTCGGCCGCATGCACCATTATCATTAGTGTAAACTATAACATGAGTAACATCATCTTTTAACCTCATAGACACCCTTGCACCACAAATGCGAGCAAATTGCACCATCAACAACTGTGTCAAACAATAATATCATGGTGATTACATTCAAAACTTACATAATATGGACATGGTAAATAGAGAGAATAGTACAAATTTCACTAGATAATTGATTGAGACAAAAGGTCATTACAATGTTTGTTGTCTGCATATTAAAAAAAAGTTGTTTTGTTATTAAATACGAATAATTTCATAAAGTAATGAAACTGCTCAATTAAATAGCATTAGAAATCGTTTCCCTCTTAGTTTTTTCATTTTTGTCTTCTTCAGAGTAGGGTTTTCTAAATATAAACATTTTAATATAACGGCATTGTGCGTACGTAGGGTTGAGTTTAAGGTTTATGGTGTCTTAAATATAAATAAAAGTTAATGATTTTGTTGTACGTACCATTTTGTTCATTTTGAATGAACGTTGCGGTTGTGGCAACTGCTGATCTTGAACGAACGGAGCGTCGTGAGTCATGACAAAGAGAACGTATAGGGTTTCGTGGGTTGGAGAGTAGAGTCAGGGAGAGAGAGAAGTCATGAATGGAAAGAGTTTTTTAAAATTATGGCAAATTAAGTATATATACGATGAAATATGCGATTTACCACTATCGCGTTTCATGTAAAACATGTGAGTACATAATCACGTTTTACATGAAACGACATTGTGGTAAATCTTGTATAATAAATTTACGTAATTTACCACAAACACGTTTCATCTAAAACGCGTGAGTTCATAAACGCGTTTTATAGATGAATCGCGATAGTAGTAATCACGAATAATTAATTTACGTGAATTACCACAATTGCGATTTATTTAAAACGTTTTTCTGAACTCACGCGTTTTATATGAAACATGTTTATGGTAAATCTCGTCTTTGAGCGGTAAGTGGACGTTTCGGGGGTAAGACGAACATTTCTCAAGACAAAAATGCCCTTTTCACAATGTTTATCCGGCGTGGGCATTTTTTGAAATTATACCCTTTTCAGGTCATTTCATCAAATTTCTCTTTTTTTGGCCTACCTACTTGCGGGTCTGGCTTAGGCCAATTTAGTTTAAATTTGCTTACGCCTGACTCTTTTTTTTCATTTCTTAAAAATAGTATAAATTATATTATTAATTTATTTTTATTTATTTAAATTGGATAGTGTAAAATTTAGTTGTCTATATATATATTATATTTGAGAATAATAATAAGGAGAATTAATAAATTAAATAAAATATCATTAAGTAATTAGTTGAATAGTATCCTTATGTTTTAAAGACATTGAAAGCTAATCAAATTTGTATTTCATTTCTTTAAATTTCATCTTACCCGTAACAACTAGTAATAATTGGTTACCTCTTAAGAGAAAATTTAAAAGGGTGTACACTAACATCCAAATTTAATTCATCAAATTTAATAAAATTTTAAATCTTTAAATAATATTTATTTAAATATTCTCTAATAAATTAATTATTTTAAATAAATGATTGTATTTATAAATCTAAAATAATTAAATATAAATTAAATAAATATTTTAAATAAATGATTGTATTTATAAATCTAAAATAATTAAATATAAATTAAATAAATTTTAAATAAATGATTGTATTCATTTAAATCTATAATAATTAAATTCAAGGCTTATTAAATTAAATAATTGTTTGGACAAATATTATAATTATTTAAATTCTAAAATAATTAAAAATAAAGTCATAAAATACATAAATATATATATATATATATATATATATAAAATAGGTAAATTATAAATTTTATGTCTATTATTTAATTTTACAGATTAAAATAAAAGTAAAAAACATTAAAAAAAACAATCAAATTCAACTAAGTCCTTAAAGGTTAAAACAAATTATGATCTGGGCAAAATTTAGAAAAAAAAGTATTGTAACCAGGCTAACAACACTCTCATCTAACTAACGTTAATTCCGGAGAGGGAACCTGAGAAACGGCTACCATATCTAAGGAAGGCAGTAGACGCGCAAATTACTCAATCCTGACACGGGGAAGTAGTCCAAAAATTGTTTGTAAATTCTTATATAAGTTGTAATATGGTATTTATGATTATTTGGGTCATTGTTGTGTAATAATATTGTAAGTTCATGATGAATGATGATTTTCTTAGTAATAATGGGCATATATGCTCAAATGTGAAAAAAGATAACCTCATTTTTAACAAATAGACTGTTTTTATTGGTCCTAGCATTGTTAGCTCTCGGTCCTAAGTTTGCCGTTGGCTTACTTCCCTCGGTCTGACTTAGCCAGCCAACAACTTCCGAAATGCGCTATATGTCGGGGTTCCCCCGACCCTTATGATCGACTAACGTCCCATGTGCAAGTGTCGTTCACATGGAACCTTTCCCCTTTTCGGGCTTCAAAGTTCTCATTCCCGCTACAACGGATCACAAATGACACGCTAACGTTTAACACGCAGAATGCTCGCCGCTAATAGAACGCATACGAAACGTGACAGACTGCACCCAATGCACATTGGCGGCCTGAGACGTCTTTCTCCTCGCAACATCAAGATAAGAACATGCCAGAATGTTTGATTTCTCAAAAAGTGGAAATCACTCCTTCATTGACTGATGTGATTCAAAAAGTCAAGTGATCACCCTAGTTTGGTGATGTTTTACCTATATCGTAAGTTTGATTATGACCTAAATCGATAAGAATCGATTGAGCAAGACAAAAGTTATTAATTGTTTTTGTCCTGAATTTGATCCACTTGATCAACCGACTGAGACCAACTATAAAATAGCTTCCCTCGACCATGAAGAGGAACAAAGATCCAACCCCACATCATCAATCAAGCTCTTTAAAACATTCGTCATTAAAATTTTCAAGACTTTAAGTTTTTTTTTTAAATCTTGTAAAGAGATTCTAAGCTCAATTCTGGTTTATCTAAAATATGTGAAAAGAGTTGCTGAATGTTCTCAAACTCATTCTAAGCTTCCATTCATATTGTAATTAATGTCATAAATAAAACTTAAAAATTTTAAATTTCAATTTGAATGTTCTTTAATACGATATTATTTTTTGATTTCTTGATTTAGAATTGACCGTGAGATGATTTATAAATTATCTATCAAAATAAAATTGAACGAATAAAACCAAGATTTTGAAAACCGTTCCGGTCATCAACCCAATTTTTTTGACAAACTTCGGTCCGACCGGTCCAACCAGTTGAACCACTAGTTGAACCGGATTTTAAATTTTTAAAAAAATTATTTAAATATATTGGTACATAAATGATATATATATATATATATATATTTCATTAGACATGTGCAAAATTAATCAAATATTCTTTTAATATTAAGACATTTTCCAAATTTAATACATTTTTTTATTAAACATTAGGTTCAAAAAGACCTCCATAAACGCATAAATTAAAAGAGATATCAATTTAATAGTTTATAATTATATTAAAATAAAATATAATATATATCTTTATTTTTATAAATTTAATTTAATAAGTAATAAAGTCCTCTTTATCAACTAATAATAATAAAAGACAACTATAAAAAGTATAGAGAGAAAGAGGCAGGAGATGAACCTGATTTTGGAGAAACCTTTATAACCGTAATTTTCTGTTCGGATTTTCGGTCGGACCGGATTTTGACCGATTTAAAAGGTAAACGTATTAAAATAAAAAATTGAACCGCCTTTTCAACCGTTTTGCGGTTGGACCGGTCGGTAACCGTATATTTTAAAACCTTTAATAAAACTAAATCAGAAATACCCAAACTCTGAATTTAAAATTTTAAAAATCTGGTTTTCTAAACAATAATCTTAAAAGGTTTTAACACATTTTAAATAATGTTAGAAACATTTATAAATTAATTCTAAAGCAAACAAGACATGTTTGTCTAAAATTAACAATTTTAAATAAAAAATTTGTTTTCAACTTTAAAAATTATTTAAATGTATAACTAGTTCTGATTTAAAGATCCATTTCAATTCTAATGAACCTAATGGAGCTCTTAGCAAGCTGAAGAAAAATCAATAATTTTTTACTTCGAAAAAATAAGGATAAAAACAAGTGGGAAGGTTTTTCAATAAACTATCTCAATATAGTTCAAACTTCTGAATAAATAAAGTTTAAATATTTCATCTAATTTTAACATTTCACCAACTTAAAACTAGACAAATAATAAATAAATAACATTATAAAAATAAAAAAATGTGGGCATTTGGTCTAGTGGTATGATTCTCGCTTAGGGTGCGAGAGGTCCCGAGTTCAATTCTCGGAATGCCCCTGTTTTGGCATTTTGTCTTTGCGAGAGGTCCGGACTTCAATTCTCGGAATGCCCTTTTAAAAAAAAAAAAAATTTAGGTCGGTTTTTGGTATGTTTATTTACACAAAAAAATGTGAGCATTTGGTCTAGTGGTATGATTCTCGCTTAGGGTGCGAGAGGTCCCGAGTTCAATTCTCGGAATGCCCCTTTTTTCTTTTTAATTTAGGTCGGTTTTTTGTGTGTTTAATTACACACAAAATGTGGGCATTTGGTCTAGAGGTATGATTCTCTCTTTGGGTGCTAAAAGACCCAAGTTTAATTCTCGAAATGCCCATTTATTTAGGTCGGTTTTGGTGCGTTTAATTACACAAAAATAATGGTCGCAAAAAATGAATAACCCATTTATTTAGGTCGGTTTTTTGTGTGTTTAATTACACAAAAATAATGGTCGCTAAAAATGAATAACCCGTTTATTTAGGTCGTTTTTTTGGTGTGTTTAATTACACAAAAATAATGGTGGCTAAAAATGAATGTTTTAGAAAAAAAATATTCAATGTCCTCTTCATTAGCCTTGCAAACTGGACATCTGCTTTGCCTGCATCATGTCAATCTTTATATAAACAAATAACGATAAAAAAATTCATTAATAGTACAGGACTAAACAATTCATAACCCAACCACCTAATTCCAGTGCTTTGTTTATACTATTCTTTTAATCTTTGTTACAAGTCTGAATAAAACCATACTTGTATGTGTGAACAACAAAAATAGAATTGTGAACTAAGCATATATAATACCCAACAATTATATTTTGAGATGAAGTGGATACAAAGAAACTCAATTTGATTCTCAAAAGATTCCTTAATTTGATCCCATGCCAAAAAAAAGGGGAACATAACTCTATTTTCATCTAATCCAATTAAAATATCAAAACAAGCATCCAATAAGCCATAGTAGCACAGAAGTCAAGTAAAAGCACTTCTTGAAATGCAAATCAAACTGAAGTTACTTGCCTCAAATATCACAAGTCCAGTTTGTATTTGCAATGTTAAGACTTCAAACAGTATAGAAGTAAGAACCATTTTCTCAAAAAATAAATAAAAGGAAGTAAGAACCTTTAAATGACTAATGTCTAAGCCTCCTTTTAGAGAACACTCTTGTTTTCAATAGATATGGGAATTTGGTCTAGTGGTATGATTTCATCAAAATTAAGAGAGTTGTTTTTTCTATGAAAAGAAGATTATTGATAGGGTTCAGTTTGTTATACCAAGTTCTGTTCTTCACTTGAAGTAACCAGCAAAATAAGATGAAATCGCAAGAACTCTAGTAGGTCAATCTCCACATTTTATCACTAAAGTATATCAGGAAATTCTTTATTTTCTAACATGAGGTTTCGAAGAAACTAAAAGAAAAAAAGTTAAGCTCTCTCATTTCAACTACTCCTTTTAGACTATTACAAAGTCCCATCTATTTTGAATCAGAAATTTCTTAGCCTTTGTTTTCAGCACTTTAATTCATATTATGCTTGGTACAGTGGATCTCATAACTACCAACCCTAGTCAACCTAGAACTTTCACAAGAGCTACAAATAATTATAATTTCAGCCAAAAACAATGAAATGAAAACTTTACCAACAGATAGTTAGAAAGATATAATCTTACTAATGATGGAACTGACAATGCTAAAAAAACCTAAAGTAGCACAGAAGACATGTTAATGGACTTGTTGAAATGTAAGTCAAGATGAACTTATGTGCCTCCAAAGACCATATAGAATCTTTAAATGACCAAGTACTAAGCCTCTTGAGAACCTTCATATTTAAAGTTTTGTCTGAATTTAGATATATGGGCATTTGGTCTAGTGGTATGATTCTCGCTTTGGGTGCAAGAGGTCCCGATTTTGATTCTCGGATGTCCCAATGAACTTTTTGACATTTTGTATCAAAAGTTACCTGCAGATTGACCATTAGATGATGAGAAAGTTACCATCTTCCACTTAACTTGGATTACCAATAATGCAAGTTTTTTCAAGATGAAGTTACCTGCAGCTTGTATTTACAAGACCATACAGACCTTTAAATGAATGACTAATTTCTAAGCCTCTTGAGAACACTATTAGCTCAAGTTCCCACATGTGCATTTAGTCTTAGTGGTATGATTCTTGCTTTGGGTCCTGACTTTGATTCTCGGATGACCCTGCAATCTGTAGACAATTCAAATGCAGCCAAACACAAACTCTCAAAATGTTCATATTCAAACATACACAAAATCCTACCTTCTAAGCAGAAAACAATAATCCATTTTACCTTGAATAAAAAGCATACAATGTTCTTGTAATATTTAAGAAGGGTTGACAGCAGAATCTATACCAATTAAATCAGAAATTCAAATACTTGGAGATAATACATTTTCTAAGAGAATATTTTCGTTGATTGTGTGACAACTGGGATGCTCGGTCAAAAGTACTCATCAAAAATTCAAAGAAGATGGCCTTGAGATCTAAAGTCAACTTGAGAATCTATAAAAGAAAAAAAAATATTGACAAAGGCTTGCATTACTTGGATAGTGAGTATGAAATTCCTTCAGATTCAGTAATATAAATGATGAATATGACAAATTATGTGTAGCAAAGGAACAAGAGTATGCAAGCAACAGGGTTATTTAAAAAATGTTTGACTAGTAACATATTATCAAAATTTTAAATGTCACAACTGAAGATTTTCTCTATTCCCAAAGAAAAATAAATATTCAAGCTTTTCATGCCATTATTTTTTACAGAGAAAAATACCCTGCCCCCAAATGAAAAGGATAAAAGCCTAAAAATATTTTGCAATAAAGAAAGAAATCAAAGGTCTCATTGGATCATTTATGGTTATGAAAATGATCATATATGTTGTGAAAATAAGATGTTTTTGAGACAAATAAGAAGTAGGAAACAAACTGAACAGTCCAGTTGATCAAAGGGTTAGATAGCTGCTAATTTTGGTGTTCAAAATAGACCTTAGCACAGTGGCAAAGAACCAGCTTTTTGACCTATGTTCAGGGTTTCAAATCACCTCCAATTTGTGTTCTACTTGGATAAGTGGAACTCATAACTTCTAAAATCATAATTAGAAACTATTGTATAAAACATATAACTGAAGAGCAGAGAAGGAAGGAATTGGTTTCATACTCATTGCATCATGAACCATCCCACTATATTCTAGAAAGCCATCATATTTTTTTTGTTATAATATAATATTATCACAATTTATATCATTAATATATTATATTATATTATATTCTAACCTTCCTTGAAACTAATAATTTCAAATAACCCAAAGTCATAAGACAGCCCATTGAAAAAACTTCTTGAAATGTACATTAAGATGAAATAGAACATTAAATAACTAAGGTCTAAGCCTTTTTACATTATATGAGTTTGATTCTCTCTCATATCCAAGTTTTTGTTTTAGATTGCAGAAAAATGAAATCTCAGAAGAACTAGACCATGCATTATAGTTTATAATACTCACCTAATATTATGCCTGGTATGGTGGATCTCAAAACTAACAACCCTAGTCAACCTAGAATCATAATCAGCAACTATTTTGAAAAACTTCTATCAAAACTAGAAATAATATTAAATAACAGAAAAAAAAATGAATTGCTAAACATCTGGGCATTTGGTCTAGTGGTATGATTCTCGCTTTGGGTGCGAGAGGTCCCGAGTTCGATTCTCGGAATGCCCCAAAATATTTTTGACAATTTTTTATTTTTTATCAACTCAGATCCAAATTTTGTTTTGGACCATTTCCACCAACTAGATGTATCCAAATACATTGAGAAACTGATCACAAACACCTCAATTTATTCTCATTTTTGGACCATTTCCACCAATTAGATGTATCCAAATACATTGAGAAACTGATTACAAACACCTCAAGTTTAGTTCTTCACTTTAAACAGTTGCTTGAAATAACCAGCAAAATAATATAAAACTGAAAAGCTGTAGTAGGCTCATTGGTAGGACTTAAGTGAATTTTCTAAAAAGAAAAACTTAACTGTAGATTTAATTCTAACTAATAATTCAACCAAAAAGGTCAGTAACTGAAAGAATACAGAATAAATAAGGTTCCTTAAAAAGATCCTGAATATATAAGCAAAAAGTATACCACTTATCTGTATAAACAATGGGATCAAAATATAGTAAAAAATTGCCTACCAATTTCTTTTGTGACAACCACATCCAATTTAAATATGCAGAAAGAACAAGAGTGTATTGAACCTCCAGAATCAAAATCTGAATAGTTTTCTCACTATTAATGTATCCAGTGACTCTTTATTTTTTAGCATTGGATCTAGTCAGATTTATTTTCAATCAGAAACTTCTTAACCTTATTTTCAGCACTTTAATTCATATTATGCTTGGTATAGTGGATCTCAAAACTACCACCCTAGTCAACCTAGAATCACATCAAAAACTATTGTGTAGAACTTTCACAAGAGCTACAAAGAATTATATAACTTCTGCCCAAAACAATGAATGGAGATATCATTCTCACTCAAATTTTGACCATCAGATACTAAGAAAGCTACCATCTTCCCTTAAACCTTTATTACTAATAATTTGCGCTCTTTGCACTTTTCAAATATAGCGAACTGAAACATCTAAGTAGATAAGTAATCCAAAATAGCACATCAGCCTTGAATGGACTTCTTGAAATGTAAATCTTTAAATGATCCACTCCAAATGTAACATGAATACTGTATTATTAGCAATGTTGAAATTCTGATGTCTAAGCTTTCCTCTTGAAAAGATTCTTTGTTACAGTATTAACTGAAATCAGACAAAGGGCATTTGGTCTAGTGGTATGATTCTCGCTTCGGGTGCGAGAGGTCCCGAGTTCGATTCTCGGAATGCCCCAAAAGTTGATTTTTTTTTCTCAGATCCAAGTTTTTGGCTCTACCATTTTGAATCAGGATTTCATAACCTTGTTATCAATGCTTTAATTCATATTATGCTTGGTATAGTGAATCTCAAAACTAATAACCCTAGTCAAACTTGAATTATAATCAGAAAATATTGTGAAGAACTTTTACCTGAACTACAAATAATTATTACATCAGCCCAAAACCATGAAATGAGCAGTCTATCATTCACATTAGATACTCAGAAAGTTACCATCTTCCCTTGAAGTTGTATTACCAAAAATGTGGGTGATAATGCTATATATCCCAAAGTATTGTAGCAGCCAAATGAAAGAACTTCTTGAAATGCAAATCAAACTGAAGTTATCTGACAATGAACAAGAGAACTTATATTCAGATTTCAGAGTGATACATTTTACATGACAATGAACAAGAGAATTTATACACAAAAGCAAGATAAATGTGAAGTTCCAAGAACATTGAAGCTATTGATTAATTAAGAAGACCAAGCACATTCCTGGGAAGCCAAATAACATTAATTCTTCAAAAGCTATCAATAATCTTGTGATATTTAAGAAGAGTTGAAAGTAGCATCTAAACCAATTAAATCAGAGTTCAAATACATAGATATATTACATTTTTTAAGAGAATGTTTTATTTTTTGAACTAGATACAAAATATGAACTTGAGAATCTGAAGAAACTAATTATATAAAATTATCATCCTATCTTCTACAAGAAAGTTTTTCATTGTCTTGTTTGACAATAAGAGTTTACAGTCACAAGGCACAAGAAACTCAAAGAAAATGGCCATGAGATCATGTGTAAAGATGTGTTGATGTGAGATTATGTGACCCAGCCCATCTACAAGTTGTCCTAACTTGGCGCTAAGATTATATATATATATATATATATATATATATATATATATATATATATATATATATATATATATATATATATTATAACTATGTATTATCATTCATTAAATACAATCATTTTCTCTATATTCTTACATGGTATTAGAGCCGCTACGGTCAGATTTTGATTTCATCTGTCGAAATTCAGTTTAGCTTCGATCATCGACGCAACAGTGCGATCAGATTTTAATTTTGAATATTCTTTTATTTTCATTTATGATTTGGTTTTCTGAATTATCTACTGCTTTCTGATTCGCTGAGCAGTCTGAGTTCTTTATTAAACATTTTGATATATTTTGCTGGTTATTGGTATTTTTCTTGCTTTATATTTTTCCTTTATGTCTCTTAATATAGATCGTATGGAGGCATCTGGTATTACTGTTATGTTGTCAGGAGAAATCTATGATTTGTGGTCTGAATCTATGAAGAGTTTTTTGATTGGTAAGAAGTTGTGGCGATATGTCACTGGAGATTTCACTATACCAAACCTGTCGGATCCTCCTTTACTCTGTCGACTACAAAAAAACTGACGATTATTGTGTGGCTATTGATGATTGGGACAGTAAGAATCATACTATTCTTACCTGGATTCGAAATACGTCATCTAGGAATATCCAAATCCAACTTCGACGAATGGATACCGCCAAGATGTCTTGGGATTATCTGGAAGATCGATTCCAAGCTACTAGAGGAATGCACCACTATCAAGTGTTGAGTTCATTACATGCACTGAAACATGAGCCAGGACAATCCATAGATGATTTCTTCTCTACTATCCAGTCACTCTGGGATCGCATTGACAATGCCAACATTAATGAGAAACACTTAAAGATCATTCAAGTACTGATGAAGCTTGACCCTGAGTACGAGTCTGTTCGTGGATCATTTCTCCATCGTCATCCATTGCCTTCGTTAGACATAACTATGAAGGAAATCTCTTTTGAGGCTACTTGTCTTGCCATACTTCGATCTCCTACTCCACTCATTGCCCCAACATTGAGTGTCGTTATTGTCATCAAAATGGTCATGTCCTTCAGAAATGCCCAAAACTAGATCATTCATCTTCTTCAGCTAGATCTTCCTCCTCCATAGCCGCCGCCACAAATGATTTGCAGTCGCCTCAGTCCACTACTCCCACTTTTATGAATATTCATAAACTGCTCACTCATGTTTTATCTGTCAATCCTTCATTAGCCACCACATTAGGTAATCAACAATGGTTTATAAACTTTGCTCGTTGTAACCACATGACATCTAACATTAATATGTTGCATTCCCTAAAATCTTTCACCACCTCACCTCCCATTCACACAGCAAATGGTGCAACTATGCACATCACACATACTGGTCATTCCACTTCACCATCTCTCAAAGATATCTATTATATTCCTCGTTTAACATTAAACATTGTTTCTATTGGTCAGTTGGTTGAGTAGAGACTTACTGTTACTTTTACATTTTCTGGTGTACAAGTTCAGGATTCACAGATAGGTCGGATTCTTGGGACGGGATGCAAGACGGATCACCTGTTTGAGCTTTCTTCCCTTCGACCTTTTCCTTAAATTTCTGCTGTCGTTTCTCCTTCCTCTATTTATTAGTGGCATCTTAAACTTGGACATGCTTCATTAAATAAACTCCGGTCTCTTGTTGCTAAAGGTTTTTGGGTCCTATTAAATTTGAGTCATTTGATTGTGTGCATTGTAAACTTGACAAACAACCATCACTTTATTTTTTGAATAATCATTCTATTGCTAATAAACTTTTTTCGCTAGTTCACTCTGATATTTGGGGGCCCTCCCCTATTGGTATATTTTATGGTTATCGATATTTTGTGTTATTTGTTGATGATTATTCACGTTTTACTTGGATTTATTTTTTGAAAAATCGTTCTGAACTTGCCTCTACTTATTCAATTTTTGCGAAAATGATTCAAACACAATTCTCATTCCCTATTAAAACACTTTGTACCGATAATGCTCTAGAATACAATGATTCTACCTTTCTTAGTTTTATTTCTGTCCAGGGTACTGTTATTCAACGCTCATGTCCTTACACCTCACAACAAAATGGTAGGGCTGAACATAAACATAGACACATTATAAATACTATTCGTTCCATGCTTCTTTCTGCTTCATGTCTAGATCGGTTTTGGGGGGAAGCTGCACTTACTGTTGTCTATACAATCAACCGAATGCCATCTTCTGTACTTTAGGATGTCACTCCTTACCAAAAATTCTTTGGTCAGCCACCAGATTACTCCATTCTTCGACCATTTGGTTGTGTCAGTTTGTCCACCTCCCCCCGCATGAACGAAACAAATTGGAGCCTCAGAATTGTTTGTATTTTTTTTGGGATATGGGGTAGATCATAAGGGCTATCGTTGTTGGGATCCTATGTCAAATCGGATTCGTGTTTCTCGTCATGTCACCTTTTGGGAACATAAGATGTTCTCTCCTGAGTCCAAGTTTGCCACTCCTTTCCACACTAATTCCTCATTTTTTGTTTTAGATTCATCCCCTTCTTTTACAGGTCCTGAGATTACACAAAATTCTATTTACACTGTCGTTTCTCCCCCATCACCCCCATATGACCCACCTGCATCTCCTGAACAAGTACCTGACCCACATGCGTCTCTTGAACAAATACCTGATGAAATACCTCAGGTCTCTCATGCCACTAGTTGACATTCTACCCGGGTACGTTGTCTTCCTCATAATCTCCAAGATTACCATTTCTTTTCTTCCATTCTAGCTAACCATGATCCTAAGACCTTTCGTGAGGCAAATTATGATCCATTGTGGCGTGAGGCTATGTTAGAGGAACTACAGGCTCTTGAAAAGACTGTGACTTAGGATATCGTTGATCTACCACCTGACAAGAAATCTATTAGTTGCAAATGGATTTACAATATCAAAACAAATTTTGATGGATCTGTTGAGCGCTACAAAGCTCGTCTTGTGGCCAGGGGTTTCTTACAGGAGTATGGCATTGACTATGAAGAGACTTTTGCTCTTGTTGCCCGTTTGACTTATGTTTGTTGTCTTTTGGCTATTGCTGCTGCTCGTCGATGGTCTCTTCACCAGTTGGATGTAAATAATGCTTTTCTTCATTAAGATCTTTCTGAGGAAGTTTATATGAGTCCACCGCTGGGTTCAGACATTTCAAGGAAGGTATGTAAGCTACGTCATGCTCTTTATGGTCTAAAACAAGCACCACGAGCTTGGTTTTCCAAATTCAGCTCAGCATTTCTTCAGTATGGGTTTACTGCCTCTCCCTATGACTCTACTTTATTCATTCGTCGCTCTTCATTTGAGATTATTATTCTATTATTATATGTTGATGATATGGTGATCACTGGCGATGATGTCTCTGGAATATCTGATTTATAGACATATCTTCATCAACATTTTGATATAAAGAGTCTTGGTAAGCTGCATTATTTTCTAGGTCTTGAGATTTCCAACACATTAGATGGTATCTACTTGTCTCAAGCGAAGTATGTTTCTGACCTCATCTCCCGTGCTGGTTTGACTGATAGCAAAACTGCCTCGACTCCACTTGAGACAGATTGTCGTTTTACTCCTCTCAATGGAACCCTTTTAAAGACCCCATGCTCTATCGTCAGTTAGTGGGCTCCCTGATATATCTAACTATTACTTGCCCTGACATAGCTTTTGCAGTTCACATAGTTAGTCAATTCATGACTAGTCCTCATACAGCTCATCACTCTATTGTGTTACGTATTCTTCACTATATTAAGGGAACTCTCTTACATAGTCTTCACTTCTCCGCTGATTCATCATTGGTACTCACTAGTTACTTAGATGCTGATTGGGCAGACAATCCCACTGACCGACGCTCTATCACTGGTTATTGTTTCTTCTTGGGTGATTCTCTTGTTTCGTGGCGAAGCAAGAAATAAATTATTGTTTCCCATTCCAGCGATGAGTCAGAGTATCGTGCGCTTATTGATTCTACTTCTGAGTTTCTCTGGATTCGATGACTTCTCTCAAATATTGACGTTCCTCAACTGCCAGCCACCGATCTTCATTGTGATAGTCAGAGTGCTATTTACATTTCTCGAAATGATGTGTTTCATGAGCGCACTAAACACATCGAGATCAATTGCCACTTTGTACGGCAACATGTTAGTGCTGGTACTATACAATTACGGTACGTGTCTACCGAACACACCAGACTGTAGATGTCTTCACGAAGTCTCTCTTGTCGGGTCATTTTTACATGTTATTAAGCAAACTCTAGTTGATATCTACTCTACCACCTTGAACTTGAGGAAGAGTGTTAGAATATATTATGTGGCCCAACCCATCTAAAGGTTTCAGCCCATCTATAAGTTGTCCTAACTTGGATGCTAAGATAAATCTTATATATATATATATGTTATAACTATGTAATATCATTCATTAAATACAATCATTTTCTCTATATTCTTCAGTCTCAAATTCAATTTTTTGAATGACCACCTTTTGACTATAAAATTCAATTTAAAGAATGTTTTCTCAACAACCCCTTTTTCAATTCTTTTTTCAAAGAATAAAAACACATGTGATCTAAAGTCAACATGAGAATTGAAAATCAAGGATATTCTCCAAAATGTTTGATCACTCACTATCTTATATGTCACAACTCGAGCTTTTCTTAAATCCTCCCGCTCCTAAAGAAAATGTTAAAAAAAACTAAACATTGTTTGCAGCAAGGAAGAAGACAAAGTCTCGTTTTATCATTTATGGTTACAAAAATGATCAAATATTTGTTAAAAGAAGATGGTTAATCCAACTTATACTCTTATCCAGTATACAACATAGAAGATGTATCAACTTCTTTCTTTTGTTTAATAAACTACATGCAACCCAAAGACAACATTCCTAAATTGAAGCTTCTATGCTAAGAAAGCATTCGTAAATAAGCTTTTGTTTAATAAACTACATGACAACTATCTGATATGCTAAGAAAATATGTGCCAGAATAACATTAAGTAGACAAGATCCACTGTTATATTAGCCAATAGACAGATTTGTATGTTGACATTAAATAGATTTTGTCTTAATAATAAATTCTTCTTTATCCTACAATATCATGATCAAGGGATAAAAATACTCTTTGAGAAAAAAATAAACTTTTGGAGGAAGAGGAGATAAAAATACTCTTGGGGATTTCTTCTATAAGACTGAAACAAATATTCTTTATTCTTTTCTCTCTCTCCATATTCAACACACACACCTCTATTTATAGTCTCTTAACAGAAAACAAAACGTACAAGAAATGAAAACAACAATCAAAGACAAAAACTGTAACTGCAACATTTAAGGCTGATCCCTAGTTACTAAAACTGCTAAAACGTTTGAGACCTCCACCATTAAAGACTAAACTTAAAAGACATTCAATTTATTACTTAAAATATGGCTGACCGTTATTTGAGTTTATTGTGTAACAAATTCCTCCCTTAAACTCAAATCTTTTCCATCTTTCATTCCAATAATTCTCTTGAAATTTTTGAACAACACAGTTGGTAGCGCCTTTGTAAAAATATCCGCCAATTGATCACGACTCGCAACATGACTTAATCGCACATTACCTTCCTTCACATGTTCCCGTATAAAATGGAAACAAACATCGATTTGCTTGCTCCTCTCATGGTGCACCGGATTCCTTGCCAACTCAATTGTTGATTTGTTGTCGACTCGTATTTCAGTTGCTTCGTGTTGCTGGATTTGTAGTTCGTTCAGTAGACCTCTTAGCCATATTGCGTGACACACACACCAAGATGTTGTCACATACTATGCCTCACATGTTGACAATGTCACTATTGGCTACTTCTTTGAGAGCCATGTGAAAGATGTGTCTCCCATATAAAATACATATCCCGATGTACTTTTTCGATCATCTATATCTCCACACCAATCACTATCAGAATAACCAATCATCTTGTATTCCTTTATCTCGGAGTATAGTAACCCGAGTGATGACGTTTCTCAGATGTATCGAAGAATTCTTTTAATAGCCTTTAAATGTGTGTAGTTCGGTTCCTCCATGAATCGGCTTACTATGCCGACACTATACGCAATGTCAGGCCTTGTGCATGTGAGATACCGTAGACTTCAAACTAAACTTCGATATTTGCTAGCATCTGTATGATCTCCTCCCTCAAATTTAGAGAGTTTTGTTCCGAGTTCCATTGGTGTTGCTACTGGGTTGCATTATTCCATCTTATTCTTTTTCAGAATGTCTTTTGCATATGCCTCTTGGGACACAAATATTCTAGATTTTCCTTGTCTAACTTCAAGACCAAGGAAATATTTCATTAGCCCCAAATCTGTCATTTTGAACTCCCAAGTCATAGCGATTTTAAAGTCTTGTATCATCTTATCATTGTTCCCCATGAATATAAGATCATCAACATAGAGCTACTAACAACAGGTTACCTTCGTCTTTCTTTGCGTACAATGCATGTTCGTAGGGACATTGTATGAATCCGTTGTTCTTAAAGTAGGTGTTGATTCGGGTGTTCCATGCTCGAGGTGCTTGCTTCAGTCCATATAGCGCCTTTTTAGCTTCAGCACTTTACTTTCCTTCCCGACTTTCGTGTACCCGGGTGGTTGCTCCACAAATATTTCCTCTTCAAGCACACCATTTAAAAATGTTGATTTCACATCCATCTAATAGATCGACCATTTGTAATGTGTCGTTTGGGATAAAAGAAGTTGGATTGTCTCCATTCTTGCCACCGGGGCAAAAACTTCATCGTAGTCGATCTCAGCTTTTTGTCTATACCCTTTTGCAACAAGGCGTTCCTTGTACCTTTGTATCTCACCTAGGGCATTCATTTTTTTCTTGTACACCCATTTCACTCTGATAGCTCGACATCCATCCGACAACTCCGCCAACTCCCAAGTTTAATTTCTTTCGATTGCCCGTATCTCTTCATCCATCGCAACTTTCCATTTCTTATCTCTCACTGCCTCTTAAAAAATGATGTTATATGCATCTGCCAAAAGACACACCAAGTGTTCTTCACTTGTTGAATCGTATAAGTCTTACAAACTTCGCATCTTCGGTTGTCTCGGCTTTTCTTTATCATCAGATGTTTGAAAGGTTGTTGGTGCTAATATCGGTTTAGTGGTTGATGACTCTCTTTTTTCTTCCTATTCAGATTCCTCCTTTTGGTTGTTCTAATCTCATGCACTTTCTTCATTCACCCGCACATCTCGGCTTACAACCACCTTTTAATTGGGTCGAATAACTTGAAAGCCTTCGTTTTCTCGTCATAACCGATGAAGATGTATTTTTTGCTCTTATCATCCAGTTTGGTTATTCTTTGATCTGGTATATGTGTGTAGGCCACACTACCAAATACCTTTAAATGCGATACGGTCGGTTTTTGTCCGCTCCAAGCTTTTTGTGGTGTTAGATCCGCCAATTTTGCGTGCGGGCATCGATTTTGGACATACACAGCACATTGCACTGCTTATGCCCAAAACTCTTTCGGCATCTTTTTTCTCTTCATCATAGACCGAACCATATCGAGGATAGTCCGATTTTTCCTTTCGTCCACGCCATTTTGCTAAGGTGAGTAGGGCGCCGTTAAGAATCTCTTAATCCCTTGTTCCTCGCAATAGACTATGAAAGTGGTTGACATGTACTCTCCTCCTCTATCTGACCGTATGGCCTTGATGAAAAAACCAGTCGTCTTTTCTACTAATACCTTGAATTTCTTGAATGCCTCGAATGCTTCCAATTTTTCTTTCAAAAAATAAACCCAAGTCTTCCTTGTGTAGTCATCAATGAATGTAATAAAGTACCTCTTCTCACTATATGACTTAGGTGTGATTGGGCCACATATATCGGTGTGAATCAGCTCGAGAGACTTCCTTGCACTATATTCCGCCTTCTTTGGGAATGAGTTCCTTGCTTGTTTGCCGAGTACACATCCCTCGCAAAATTTCTTGGTTGTAATCCATGTCTGGAACCATATCCTTCTTTGCTAACTCCTGTAGACCGCCGTAGTGCAGGTGTCCGAATCGTAAGTGCCACAACGAGGCTTTATCCACCATTTTGACTTGTAGACATTGTTCTCGAACGTTTCTCAAGTTGAGTTCGAACGTTCGATTATTGGCCATCTCAACTTGTGTAAGCAACCTTCCTTTTTCGTTCTTTAAATGCAACATTCGGTCTTTCATGAGTACTGAGTATCCCTTCTCCAATAATTGCCCCAAGCTAATAATGTTACTTTTCAAGTCAGGGACACAATATACATTTTCAATTGACCCTTCTTTGCCATCGTCTTTCGAGAAATATATTCATCCCTAAATGACACATACCCAATCTTTATCTCTTGTATCTCCACAAAAAAATTCTTGTTCCCACACATATGATTGCTGACTCTAGTATCGAGATACCACAATGTCTCCTTGTCGGAAGTGGTGTCTTTATAGACCATCATGAGAACACCGATTTTTCTTGTCTCCTCTTCCGCGACCAGATTCACATTCTCTTCTATCATTTTTTCAAAATAGCACTCTTTTGCATAGTGCCCATATTTTCTACAGTTGTGACATTCGACGTTTGATTTGCACTCTTTTGCGTAGTGCCCATGCTTTCCATAGTTGTAGCATTCAATAGTTGGATGATTTGACCGGCCGCCTCTCCCACGACCACGTCCTCGACCACGCCAATTTTGTTGGCTTGACTGATCATTTTCTTCATAATTCATCCACTGCGTCCATGACCACAACCTCCACGACCGCGTCCCCTTCCTCGATTGTGTTGCGCATACATTACCCTGTCCTCCTTAATGGTTGCCTTGGCTTGTAAGGCTTCTTCGAGCAACTCTTGTTTTTTCTTATTCTTCTACTGCTCATGCACTTCAAGAGAACCAACAAGATCATCAACGGTCATCTCTTCCAGACTCTTTGATTCCTCGATTGCACAAACGATGTTTTCAAAATTCTCGGTCAATGACCGTAGAATCTTCTCCATAACTCTTGCATCGGAGAGGGCTTCTCCATTACGTTTAAGTTGATTCACCATTGTTTGCACACGTGTGATGTAAGTAGAAATTCCTTCTGAATCCTTCATCTTCATGGCCTCCAATTCGCCTCGAAGAGTTTGAAGTCGCATTTGTTTAACTCGATCGACACCCTTGAAAACCTTCTATAAAATGTCCCACGTTGCCTTCGAATTTTCTGCACCTGCAATTTTCTCGAAACCTGACTCGTCCACCGCTTGAAATAGGAGGTAGAGAGCGGTCTTATCTTTCATTTGTGTTTCTTTCAACGCCCTCAACTGAGTCGCCGAAAGATTTCCCGTTTCAGTCGGTTCTTCATAACCATTTTCGACTACTTCCCATACGTCTTGTGCACCGAGTAAAGCTCACATCTAAATACTCCAATTATCAAAGTTGGTTTTGATGAGTCGTGGCAGTGGTATCTGCCCCAGCACTTTGTTTGCCATGGCGCTCTGATACCAATTTGAGAAAAAAATAAACTTTTGGAGGAAGAGGAGATAAAAATACTCTTGGGGATTTGTTCTATAAGACTGAAACAAATACTCTTTATTCTTTTTTCTCTCTTCATATTCAGCACACACACCTCTATTTATAGCCTCTTAAGTACAAGAAATGAAAACAGCAATCAAAGACAAAAATTGTAACTGCAACATTTAAGGCTAACCCCTAGTTACTAAAACTGTTAAAACGTTTGAGGCCTCCACCATTAAAGACTAAACTTAAAAGGCATTCAATTTATTACTTAAAATATGGCCAACCGTTATTTGAGTTTATTGTGTAACAGTTTGCAGCAAAGAAGAAGACAAAGTCTCGTTTTATCATTTATGGTTACAAAAATGATCAAATATTTGTTAAAAGAAGATGGTTAATCCAATTTATACTCTTATCCAGTATACAACATAGAAGATGTGTCAACTTCTTTCTTTTGTTTAATAAACTACATGCAATTCAAAGACAACATTCCTAAATTGAAGCTTCTATGCTAAGAAAGCATTCCTAATTAAGCTTTTGTTTAATAAACTACATGACAACTATCTGATATGCTAAGAAAATATGTGCCAGAATAACATTAAGTAGACAAGATCCACTGATATATTAGCCAATAGACAGATTTGTAAGTTGACATTAAATAGATTTTGTCTTAATAATAAATTCTTCTTTATCCTACAATATCATGATCAAGGGATAAAAATACTCTTTGAGAAATAAATAAACTTTTGGAGGAAGAGGAGATAAAAATACTCTTGGGGATTTCTTCTATAAGATTGAAACAAATATTCTTTATTCTTTTCTCTCTCTCCATATTCAGCACACACACCTCTATTTATAGTCTCTTAATAGAAAACAAAACGTATAAGAAATGAAAACAACAATCAAAGAAAAAAATTGTAACTGCAACATTTACTCCACCAAACCTCTAACCCCGTTAAGTGTCTGTTAAATGAGACGACATGTGGAATTAACATGTCATCTTTTTTATTTAATATATTGACATGTCATATTTTTTAATTAATATATATTATATATTTTTATTTATTTAAAATTTTAAATAATTAAACATTTACAAAGTCATTAATAATTTATTTCTCCTGCCCTAATTAACTAAACCCACCATTCTTCTTCTCCAATTCTTGTTCTTTAAAGGATTCGATTTCTCAAATAAAGGAACTGAAGGGAGACTGACGAGTTAGCGAGAGAATTGAGGGCAATGTGAGATGAGATTTTAATTTCAGAACCCTACCACGACGAACTTTGACATTTAGCTGAGCCTTAGACCTCAACTTTTTCTTCTTACTTCGACCAGTCTCAAACAAAGTTCACAATGAACAATGATGACATGTAATGAAGTTTACAAATCTTTTTCTTTCTGTTGAAGGCTTATTTTTGGATTATTGTTCTTGTTCTCTTCGTATATGCTTCCTTATCTCTTCAGAGTTTGTTCTCCTTTCTCTTCATATATTTCTGGATTATTGTTCTGTTTTAAAAAGATGAATCTATCTGATTGATTAGGGTTTATATTATCAACAAAAATACATTATCAAGATAGCATTTACTTATCTCTGTTTTAGAAAGGTGGATCTATCTAATTGATTAGGTGAATCAGAGAAGAAGAATTGTGGGTTTAGTTAATTAGGGTAGGAGAGAGAAATTATTAATGACTTTGTAAATGTTTTATTATTTAGAATTGTAAATAAATAAATAAATATATAATATATATTAATTAAAAAAATATGACATGTCAATTCCACATGTTGTTTCATTTAACAGAAACTTAAGGGGGTTAGAGGTTTGGTGGAGTAATGACGTGGATGAATATTAATCGCAACTATGAGCGAACAAAAATTAATTCAGTGATAAAATTGGCATTCTTCCCCAAAAATATATCTAAAACACTACCATAAAAGTCATAGTCATCCACCACCTTCATCCACTTGTCCAATCCTCCCTCCTCCTGATTTTCACCTTAGCCACCAAAGTCAATATATTAGCCACTTCCGACGTTATTTGAACAACGTCGGACCTAAACACATGAGGCAACCTTATATGAGAAAAGATAGAAACTTCATTTCTGCCTCAATACTTCTACGCGTCGATCGACGTTAATCTATCCACTATATGTAACCCGCCCTCTCCTTCCAAAAATCACGGTTGAGTGACGCCCAAATTCTTGGACCGTGAGGCTGTCATAAGGGATGATAAGAAATTTGGTTGAAGACCGATGGCCGACAAGACATCTCGCACTTGAACATCGTTCTCCCTCTTATGCTAACTTGAGATTGGTCATCTACTTAGACTAAAAATTTGATCACGCCTACCAACGAGGAATTCAACGTCATCTACGACATTATGAGAATATAAAAGGATGAGTATAGATCCACTCTTCTAGCCTAATGGCAACAAGAGATGGATATACCAACCTCTCTGAGGTTATGTGATCGAGTTCGTCAGACAGTAAGTTCCGCTCGCCTGATTAAACTTATTGAGTATGTTTGCAGGCTATGTGCTTAACTCGCGGAAATTAGTCACACTCCGAAAAAAAAGCGGAACCAAGCATTCTAAAAATCAAATTAATTAAATTTATTGACACAATTCAATGTGGTATTTATAATCAACGTTAAGCCCATGGATGAACCCAGGATTTCGAACTGGGGTGGGTTTAAAATAATAACGAGAAAATTTTGAAAAAAACAAGTATATAAAAGTAAAGTTTTACCATTTTTTTAATAATTAAATTAAAAAACAATGAATTATATTAAATTTTTTTAAGAAATTAAGGGTAATGTCATATTTCTACCGTAAAAAAAAAAAAAAAAAAAATCGGGGTGGGCTTCAGCCCACCCGAGCCCCTACATAGATTCGTCCCTGGTTAAGCCAACCACCACTTCCCTTTGAAATTCAAAATTTAGAGCATAATCAAATAGACATAGAATGTAAATTCATCTCTTGTATCAATGGTCTAAATGCAATAAGTGAAATTCTTGAAGAGCCTTTTTAATCCTGAATTTCCAAATTCAAAAATTAAAAAAAAGAATAACATAGTTTAAAATTTTTTTGTCTCTTAATTCTATATAGGGTAAATAATTATATAAATATCACTGGTGAAAGATGAAATAATTGTATTTCAATGATCGTAGTTGTCTGATTCGTATTATTCATAATGTTATTGTTAGATAAAATTAGACCGGTTCAAACATACCTAACTTAAATAAACTTTCCATGCAGGAACAAGGAACCGGACCGGATAAACAAAAGAACCGGCTAAGAAAACTAGCCGGTCAAGCTAGTAAACCGACCAAGAGTATTCGGAACGTGACCGCACAAAGAAAGGATCGGCCAAAGCTTAAAATCGGAATCATCAAACAGCCGATCATCCACAAGGCAGAGAAATAACCGGAAGAAGTCCGGTTACATCACTCATACCAAAAGCCATTCGGTTAAGACAAATGGCCGACCAGAACAAGAAGACAATTCGGGTATCTGTTGAGAATGATACCAAAGGAACAGACTGAATACTTCTATATCCATGCAAGTCTGAGGAAAGACTGTAGGCTGCAGAAGACAGTACTACCGGATCCTTCCACTTCGGGATAAGCCAGAAAGAAGATCTTCCAAGTACAGACAACTGTCCAACAGACAGTGCCTACATCAAGTAAAAGACAAACCCGGCGGGTTTGTCTTACATACCGGAAGAACAGACCGCCAGGTCTGAGACAGAATGCCAGGTCTGAGGTTGACCATCAGGTCTGAGGAAACGACCGCAGGTCTGAATCTCTGAAACACTGAATCACTGCACCTATGCTCAGCCAATCAGATTCAAGGTAGTGAAATATGACCGTTGGCATATTTCACCTATAAAAGGGGCAGTTGAAGAAGAGTAAATGCGGGATAACAAGCGACACACAGTGAGATAAGTGAAACGCTCAGAGCATTTACTACAAGTGATAAGATTGTGTTATTCTAAGAAAGCGTAAGTGCTAAAGAAAAAGTGTGTTTTACAATTTCGGTGTAAATTGTAAGAGTGTTATCGAGCAGGAAATAAGTCTCGATCGATTTGTACTTGTATTCCTTAGTGAATATCCTTCTCGCGGTTTTGAGAGGAAGGGGTGACGTAGGAGTTTTATCTCCGAACATCCATAAAATCTGTCTTGTTATTTACTTTCTGTCGGCTCCATTATTTAGCGATTAACTCAACTACACCGCTTTAAACCGACTCCATACTATCCATACCGAATTTCCAGATTACCGAAACCGACCCACCATTTTCAAACCTTCATTATCCGAAATCGGCCTTGTCCATCAAACAAGTGTGCTGCTTCAACCTGAAAACAAATCTCTTCCGCGCTTGAACCTAGTTCAAGGGTTTGTGACAGGTTGTGTAGTATTGAAACCCCGGTGTTAATCTCTAACCGGATTAACCACCACCCTTCGAGTGAGAACCGCTAACCGGTCCAACCCCCCCCCCCCCCCCCCCCCCGGTCCTCCAGCGGCTACCTAGATCCTAACAATTGGTATCATAGCAGTTAGTTTCAATACTCAAGCAAGCATGTATCAGGATAGGCCGCCAATGCTAGAAGGTGATGACTTTGCCAACTGGAAGGCACGCATGCACCTGCACCTAGTCACTTTGGATGATGAAATGGAGTCCATTCTGACCGAAGGACCGATAATCATTGATAAGGACAGAAAGAAATGGACGGTTGAAGATAGGAGAAGAAACAACCTGGATAATCATGCTAGAAACCGGATCTCCAACAGTGTGGACAGAAACACATACTGCAAGATCAGAGACTGCCAAACCGCGAAGGAGACATGGAACACGGTTATCCAGATCTTTGAGGGAAATGAAAGAACAAAGGAGAACAAGATAATGGTGGCCACACAGAAGTTTGAGAGCATCAAGATGAAACTAGGAGAAACTATGAAGGAATATAGTGACCGGTTCACTGGTGTGTTAGATGAGTTAGCAACTCTGGGCAAGAAGTATGACAACAAAGAGGTCATTATGAAGGCTTTGAGATCTCTTCCAAGTGCTTGGGACATAAAAACAATGGTAATGAGGGAATCAAAGAGCCTACGTAAGATGAAACTATACGATGTATTCAAAGATCTTAAGGCATACGAGTTCGAAATGAGATCTAGGACTGAAGAAGAAGTCTCGGCCTCGACATCAACCAGAGCACTAATCACATCTACAGAACCAGTTGCACCGGCACCGGTTCCTGCACCCGTACCAATCAGAACCGCCGAGCAGTTCACCGAGGATGCCATGACAATGCTTGCACAGAAATTTGGGAGGTTCATGAAAAGAAACCAACCGACAAACAACTACTATGGTGACAAATCCAATGTAAGATGTTATAACTGTAACTGTTTGGGACATTTTAAGTGGGAATGCAGGAAACCAAGAAGAGATACCCAGAAACCAGACTATCAAAATGACCGAAACAATTACCAACAAACCGGTGAAGGAAGTGAGGTACCGAAAGCACTGATAGCCGACGATGGAGGAAGTCTATGGGCTCACAGTGACAGTGATGATGAACTCACGTGTCTCATGGCAAATGAAGAACAGGTATTTGACTCTCCTTGTGAAGAATTTACTAAAGATGAATTATACAATGCATTGAATGACATGGTAGAAGAATATAAGAACCTACTAACCATGCTACCTAAGCACCTCAACATTAGAACCGATCCCATAGTACCCATTCCGACAAATCCAGAGGTACTTATCATAACCGAACCGGAAGTCGTCCTAAGACTGAACAAACCAGTGAACCGACTAGAGAACTAACCGAGGAAGAAAATGCCCGACTTCAATATAAGATGGCCGCCTATAAGAGATCTAGCGATATAGTAAAGAACATGAATAGACACTACAGACATCCTCGTTGTAAGCGTGGCCTAGGATACACAGAAGATAGCTCCAAAGACCGAAAACCCATGGAGAAAGCAAGGCTTACAAGAGGAAACCTTCCATTTATAAAATTTCTTAAAAGCTCCTGGACCGCTGAAGAAGAGGAGACCGCATATTATAGGGAAGAAAAGCTAAAATACGACTATGTTGGTCCAACCGAATCATGGCTTGACCCTGTGAAAAGAAAAGCCGAAATCCTCAGACATAAGAAAGCCTTTCCTGAATCGCGTAGGTCAAACCATAGATCACTGAATCAAAGACCATCACCCTTTAAGACCTTTGTAGGAAAACCTAGATACACGAGACCGAGTGCCAAAAGGACAGTTAAAACCCTAGCAAAGAAAACCGTCCGGTTTATCAAGGTTTGGATACCTAAGGGACTAATCGCATGTGGACCCAAGTAAATGTGGGTACCAAATAGCTGTAAATATGTACATTTTGCAGGATCCAAAGAAACGGCTAGGAAACTCTAAATGGTTCTTGGATAGCGGTTGCTCCAGGCACATGACCAGAAACAGCAGCTTGTTAACCGATATCAGAACAACAACCGGTGCTTTAATCACTTTTGGTGACAACTCAAAAGGTAAAACTGTGGGCAAGGGTAAGATTGTCCATGGTAACCTAACTATTGATAATGTACTTTTAGTTGAAAACCTACGTTTTAATCTGCTTAGCATTAGTCAGATGTGTGATGCTGGATATACTGTAGAATTTCTTAAACATGCATGCTTAGTTAAGAACTCTCAAGGTATCGTACTACTAACCGGAAATAGAATAGGTAACATTTATAAGGTAGACTGGAAAACTAGGGTAGAATATCCTATATGCATGATAGCTAAGACTGATCAAACCTGGTTGTGGCATAAGAGACTAAACCATCTAAACATGAAAACTTTAAACTACATTCGTGGTAAAAAGCTAGTTGAAGGTATTCCTGATATAGTATTTAACCAGGATAAGGTTTGCTCAGCATGCCAAATGGGTAAACAGACTAGGTCATCTTTTAAGAGTAAAGGAAACATCCAATCTAGCCGATGTTTAGACCTTCTTCACATGGATTTATTTGGACCAATTCAGGTTGTTAGCCTAGGAGGTATGCTTTACACCATGGTAGTTATTGATGATTATTCTAGATTTATATGGGTAATATTTCTACCATCTAAACGTGAAACCGTATCAAACCTGATCACACTTCTCAAGCGCCTGCAAAATGAAAAATCAACTCGCATTAATAGCATTCGAAGTGATCGAGGTACCGAATTTACCAATAGTACATTAACTGCATATTTTGATGAATCCGGCATTAGACATGAGTTGTCTAGTGCTAGGACTCCCCAACAAAATGGCCTGGCCGAGAGAAGAAACCGGACTCTCAAGGAAGCCGCACGGTCCATGATAGCCGATTCTGGCATTGCTCAGAAATTTTGGGCTGAGGCTATCAACACTGCATGTTACACACAAAACCGGTCTTTAATAAACAAATTTCACAAAAAAACACCATATGAGGTTTATTTTAACAGAGTTCCCAAACTCAAGTACCTCAGGATTTTCGGTTGTAAGTGTTATATACACATAAATGGTAAAACCCAACTCACTATTTTTGATGCAAAAACCGATACCGGCATCATGCTAGGATACTCAGCAGTAAGTAAAGCATATAGAGTATATAATAATAGAACTGCAACCATGGAGGAAACAATTCACGTTGTTTTCGATGAATCGGTTGAAAGCAATACTGCTTCATGCTTTGATCTACACAACAGATTGGAAAATAACAATATTCATTCTGATAGTGAAGATGAGACTCCAGTCTTCATGCGGTTTGTCCATGACAAAATGGGTAACATTGAAACCCAGTCGGATCAAGCTGTTCCACAACAGGAAGCTGACACTTCGGTCCAATCCGAGGAAGTCGGTCGGTCTGACAATCCTGTTCAGCCTACCGACATGTCTAGCCTTGATCAAATAAACGGTAATTTGGTAGACTTCCCTGAATTGAATCTCAGAAGAAACAGCAAACATCCTCCTGAGCAAATTATAGGTGACCCTTCAGAACCTGTTCGAACTAGGAGTCAACTTCTGGAAGGATATTTTAATTCCGCTTTCATATCCCAGATTGAACCGAAAAGAATAGATGAAACATTGTCAGATCCGGATTGGATCTTGGGAATGCAAGAAGAGCTAAACCAGTTCGAGAGTAGTAAAGTCTGGTACCTAGTCCCTAGACCGAAAGATCAATCGGTCATAGGAACAAGATGAGTATTTAGAAACAAACTCAAAGAAGACGGTTTGGTCACAAGGAACAAAGCCAGATTAGTGGAACAAGGCTACAAATAGGAAGAAGGCATTGATTTTGAAGAGTCATTTGCCCCTGTAGCCAGGATTGAAGCCATTAGAATTTTTCTTGCATTTGCTGCTTTCAAAAACTTTAAGGTTTTTCAAATGGATGTTAAAAGTGCATTTCTGAACGGTGACTTACGTGAAGAGGTGTATGTTGAACAACCACCCGGTTTCAAAAACGTTGCATTTCCAAACCATGTATACCGGCTAAACAAAGCTTTATACGGTCTAAAGCAAGCACCTAGAGCCTGGTATGATACACTAACCGCATTTCTATTACAACATGATTTCACAATCGGTTCTGTGGATAAAACACTGTTTAAATTTGAAAAGAAGGAACATATCCTACTTGTTCAAATCTATGTAGATGATATCATTTTTGGCTCAACCGATCCTAAACTATGTGATAAGTTTTCAAAAATGATGACTGACAAGTTTGAAATGAGTATGATGGGAGAATTAAGTTTCTTCCTAGGTCTTCAGGTTAAACAACTCAAAGAAGGAACTTTCATTAGCCAACCTAAATACACCAAGGAGCTACTGAAGAAATTCGGGATGGACACCTGTTCCTCGGCGGCTACTCCAATGAGCTCATCGATTAAATTAGATAGGGATGATGAGGGCCAATCGGTAGACCAGGTTGCATACCGGGGCATGATCGGCTCTCTACTATATCTAACAGCGAGTAGACCGGACATCCTGTTTGCAGTTGGTGTATGTGGGAGATTCCAAGCAAACCCAAAACAATCTCACTACACAGCCGCAAAAAGGATACTGAAATATCTAAAGGGCACACCTGATGTCGGTCTGTGGTACCCAAAGGACTCGTCCTTTAATCTAACAAGTTACTCAGACGCAGATTATGCAGGGTGTAAGATTGACAGGAAAACCACAAGCGGTACATGTCAGTTCCTAGGTGACCGGCTTGTCTCATGGCATAGCAAGAAGTAGACATCGGTGGTCACATCAACCGCGGAAGCTGAATACTTGGCGGCCGGAAGTTGCTGTTCTCAACTACTCTGGATTCAACAACAACTGAAGGACTTCGGTATCATAGCCGAAGAGTCCCCGATCTTCTGTGACAATACAAGTGCCATTGCAATCACCTACAACCCGGTTCTCCACTCCAGAACCAAGCATATCGACATAAGGCACCACTTCATCAGGGAACATGTCACATTGAAGCATATCCGGCTGGAATACGTATCGACCGATCAACAAGTAGCCGATATCTTCACTAAGCCTCTACAGGAAGCTAAGTTCTCTCAATTCAGACTTACTCTCGGTTTAACCGACATTAGCCAGATCCTTCCTAAGGATGCTTAAAGGGAAACCGGTTCGGACAGACAAAACCGGTAATTCCTCCTAAACTGTTGGACTTCAAATTTTCGAGTTACCTATAGAAGAACCGCCCAGTTCATCAGACAAAGTAAACCGACCAGCTACTTGGTGCATGCATCAAATAACCGCATCGGGATGAACAACTGATGACTGACCGGTTCGGAAGCAGGTCATCTTAGATTATTTGAACTCCAAACAGAAGTGGAATAATTATCAGTGCTTATAGATGTCTGTTCTGAAACATTTCCCTTTCAAAGTAAAATGGTCGCGCCTAAAAAGACGTGAAGATCTTTTGATATCTTTCACAGTCCAGGCCTATGACCAACATCCTAAACTGCAAACCTGCCTATTTCATGCAAAACTTATTATCCTGCAGTTAATAGATATCATCTCATTTAATATCGGACAATAGGATAGCCCCACAACCAATATTTAAGTGAAGCAAACATTCACCAAAAACATTCACAAGACAAAAGATCATTCTCTTACTAAGGCAAAAATGTCTCAGTTCCCCAACATCCTTCAGTTTGATTTTCGGTCATGCTCCAGCACTGAGCACTACGACATCTATAGAATGATAAAATTTCTGGAAGATACTGGCCTCCAGTACTTCCTTGACGACAAACACACCGTTTACCCTGAATCAGTCCTGGAGTTCTTCTATAACGCCAGAGTGTTCAGGGGTACCCCTCATTTCGATACCCACATCCAATCCAAGGTGGGGGTATCATCTTCGACTTCACCGAAAAGGATTTCGCTCGGTGCTTTAGTCTGCCAAAACAAGGGCTAACAGACCTTAACCCACTGGCCAACATAAAGGCCGAGGTCTCTCTCTCTCTTGCCCGGTCTGATGAACCGGTTGACGATCACGGCACTAAATCACACCTGAGGGCTGAATATCAGCTCCTCAACGATGTGATAGGTAGGAGCATCTTCGGAAGGGATGTCACCAATACCTACTATGCCGCGACTTTCAACATGATGGCGGCTATAATCACAGGTACACCGGTAAATTGGTCCAGGGTGTTGTTTGACGTCCTCATTTGGATGGTCGGCATCCGGTCAGTCGGCCTCATTCCCCAAATAAGCTGCCTCCTTGTGGAGCTAGGTGTTCCTACCTGTCCCGGAGAAGGTCTGAACCACGCCCAGGTACTCACCAAAGAGATAACCGACTCATTTTATGATCGGTTTGAGAGGGCCTGGAGGAGGAGGAACCGTCGGTCCAACCCCAACGGTGAAGTCAATTCCCGCGCACTCTAAGTCACTCCTTCCTGCACCCGGTCGTTTTGCTTCATGCACCGGGTGTACCTTGATCCAACCTATGATTGATCGTTTCGGCCAGATCTACGTTCTCTTCGGTTTCACTTATGTTTCTTTTGATCTCATGTTTTCATCATTGTTATTCATGCCATTTCGGCATTGTTCTATGTTATTTTCGGTCTCATCTAATTAATCTCGGTTATGTTTAAGTGCATCCCTAATTAATGAGATAATCCCCAACCACCTGAACATTTAATATCCAACTAACCTGGTTACTTCCCAACTAACACCTACCTCGGGCTTCGCAATCTGCCGCTTCCCCATGCACCTTGAAAAGGTAAAGATTCTTTTCCTTAATAAAACAAAACTGACAATCAATGCTTAGATCTTCCCTTCAAAACCGATCTTATATAAGGAGCCATCCTCTAATCAAATTACCACATTCGAAAGCATTAAAATACTTCTGAAATCCTTTGAATCCCATCTCTCTCCACATCGAAATCATGCCGAGCCGAACTTTGGGAAATTTCTTAAGCATTGACTTCAACTCTTGCACGGGAGAAAGGGACGGAAATCCTGAACAGAAGTTAATGTTTCACTCTCTCACTGAAACCGGTCTTCAACATTTTCTTGAAGAAGCCGGTCCAATCCTCCTAGAAGATGTCAAGGCCTTCTTTCGAAGCGCCTGCATCAGGGGAAAGTATATCGTCTCTACCGTCAGAGACCACACATTCTGGATTGATGAGGATGAATTTGCCTCACTATTCGATCTACTTACTGAAGGATTCTCGGACTTTCCAACCATAGAGGACCTAGCGGGATTTGAACTCGCCCAATATCTATCGGCCACCCCTTCTCCGGTGGAACACTATGGGCCGAAAACCCAGCTTGCTAGTCACGGTCAACTACTCCTCGAAATCGTGACTCGTTCGATTCTGTGTCAATCGCCGAATCAACGGTATTCTAGAAATACCTACAACATTATGACCCACATTCTTTGCGAATCGGCCATCAACTGGTCAACGGTCATATTCGAAAACCTCAAGAATATGGTGCTGACTAAGAGAGGTCTCGGGTATGCACCGCATATCAGCAAGCTGATTCTTGAGTACCGGCCAGAGTTCGGACCTGGCACACCGGTCTCTTCCTCAAACATCCTAGACAAGGATTCGGCGATAGACCGAATTTCTAGAATGTCCTTTTCATAGGCTGTACTTTCCATTATTTATGTATGCCTATCTCAATACCGAATTTTCTCATTTCAGTTTAAATGACCGTGTCTTCTTAATTCTTTGAATATTTATCTAAGTAACCGGTTAACATCTTCAAACCGCGTTCTTATTCGGTCACATAAAATTGCTCAAAATAAATTGCAAACACTCTGATCACTCAAAATAATCGGTTAGACTTAGAAACTGTACCATCAATCGGTTTCAAAAGGAAGAGTGCGTCATCAATGGCATAAGCAAAAGCTTTGGAGGGAAATCTCCCGCCCAAAACTGCCGCCCACCCTTTGGTTTACCGCCCATGGTTTGGCGCCCACGGTTTGCCGCTTCTTTCAAATTGGAGGGAAAATTCCCACCCAATATTGATGGGACGGTTGGGCTTCCAAACCGCATCTATAAAAGGGCCTCTCGGTCATTTTATTTCATTCTCACGCGAATCTGCTTTCTCTCTCTAAGCTTTCTAACTTTCTGAAGCGGTTACTTCTCACACTCTCTCAAACTTTCTAACATGGGGCGTGATTCGGCTCTATTCAGACTCCTATCTCAGGTGGATTTCGAGGAAATCCGGCTGAAAGGTACGTCCGAGGCAAAGGAGGTTCTTGACCGGGTAGTCAAAACCGGTCTGGAATATTTCCTTGGCGGTCCTCATGTTATATACAAAGATGCGGTCGAAGAATTCTTCAAAACCGCAACCATCTCCAACGACAAAATCACCGCGACTGTATGCGGTTCTGAAATAGAGCTCACCGAGGCATTGGTGGCAGAGAGCCTGCGTCTTCCGACAACCGGCCAGGATGCAACGGCAGACATAGAGCAGGAAACCTTTGAGGCGGCTTGCCAAATTCTATCGGCAACTAAAGAGCCGATCAAAGCATCCGGCAGCAAACAAATGTTGAAGCCGGAGTATATCCCAATATGTGACATCTTCGCAAGGGCGATTCTGGCGAGGGGAGGAAACTTCAGTAACCTCACAAAAGACAAAATCAAGATGCTGATCGGTCTGATGGAGGGAAGAAAGGTCAATTGGGCAAAAGCGGTGTTCAGCAACCTAATGGATATGGTGAAACCGGATTCAAACCGGTCGTGGGGATACGCCGTTCCTCTCGGTAAGATCTTCCTTCACCTCAATCTCGACATCGGTTCCGGCGTCGTTGTCGCAGAACGATGCCTCATCAGATCGAAGCAATTCCTAGAAAGGAAGCAGCCGGCCCCCAGCTCCACAGGTGGCCGAAAGAAGAAAGCCGACAAGAAAGCGGCACCAGCCAAAGCAAAGGCTGAAAGTAAAGGAAAGGAGAAAGTAACCTCCTCGGAACCGCCGCAGCAAACAGAAGATGAGGAGTCGGCTTCCTTCTCTGAGAGAACCGACACGGAGAAGACCGAGGATGATAGATCGGTCAATGAAGCCAACAATCCGGCCCAGAGCCCCAATAATGTCGGACCTAACACCAACCCTGAGACAACCGAAGGTGGTGAAGAGGATGATGAGGAGGAAGGTGATAAAGAAACCGGTAATGAGGACGGCGACAAAGAGAAGGAGGAGGCCGAAGAAGCAGAGGCCGATAGGATATCTCGGAAACTCCTTCAGGGCGTCAAAAAGTGAGCCGAGTCAATTGAAGAACTATACCTGGAATGGCACGATCACCGGTACGGCACACCGTATAGAGAAATCCTACCGGGCCACACATACGTGGAGTGCATCCAAAGATTGGAGGAGGTGGAAGACTTGATCATGAACCTTACAAACTTCAACACACTCCAAGAGGTATAATACCGAACCTGCCTCTTAAAACCGAAGGTCCAACTACGAAAGCTAACAACACGCATCCGGAAAATTACGGAGGAGCTCGAAAAGTTGGGACCGGAAGACACCGTAGCGCCGCGGGTGTTAGCAAGGCTTAAAAAAGCCAAAGGGGAACTTACTCAAGAAATCGAACGGCTAGAGGCCATATGCAGCCGAATGAAAATACCGGTCTATACTCCTCCCCAGATCGAAACGACTCCGGAACACTACCCAACACCTCCAAAGGAGATTGCGGCATCAATGGAATCCGATGAAAGAGCCGACCCCAACCTCACCGGGCAATCCCCTCCTCCACAACCGGAAGTCTCCGCTTCAGACTTCACAAAAGAATGGGTTGAGGACCGTCTTCAAAAGCTTGAAGCCTCCACATCAGAACTGATTGATAACCGCATTCAAGAGTTTGAAGACTCCGCAGTTCAGCCGTTCAAGGATAGATCCAACAGAATATTTGATTCGGCCCTCAAGTTCACCGACGCCACAAGGTGTCTTCTGGAAAGAAATCAGGAACGGTTCTCAGAAATCGGCGAAGATCTGCGGGAAGAGGCGGTTCAGCGCAGTAAATGTGTTCAGCGAACTGCAATTCTGGAGGACTTGACCTCCGATTTAAAGAAAGACTTCGACCGGCTTGAAAGAGAGACCGATCAACGGTTGACATCAATGAGTGATGACCTGGTGGGCACAACACTCGATCGGGTCTCCGAACTCGAGAAGAAAAATGAGGGTCTCGAGGCCGAACTCAAGGCACTCTCCGAACAAGCTGCCGAAATGCTGAGAGTCAAGGTGAACGCGGATGCCGCGGCGGTAGCGGCTGATGCTGAAAGGGCTAAAAGGGTCCAGGATGCGCTGGATGCCGAAGTAGGTAAAGAGAAAGAAGCACCGCGTTCTTCTCAGCTTACCGAAGAGGAAGAGGAAGCCGCGCGGATTAAAAGGGCAGAGGCCATATTCCTAGGACTTACAAAGAAAGCAGCCGCTCAAGCTGCGGAGGATGCTGAGCGGTTGGAAAGGCAAAAAAGGAGGCTGGAGGAATTCGCAGCCGAAAACAAGAAGAAAAAGGCGGCCGCCTCCGCTTCAGCGCCGAAAATGCGAAAGAGGGAGGCCCCTAAGAAAGTTCAAATAGCCGAGCTGCTCAATGAGGTCACTGAAACGGTCATCACAAGTGCATTGCAGCAGGCCGACCAAGTCGAAGAGGAAGTCGAAGAACAATTGCAGTCCCGGTCTACAAAACGACGACCTTCCGAACCGACCAGTCGACAGCAACCGAAGAAGAAAAAGAGCATATACGACTTCTCGGACTCTAAATAGGGACTATCTTTCCTTTATTATTGCCTTAGTGTTTTTATATATTTTGTCTCTTTCGGTTATCTATATATATAAAGTTATTTTTGAAACCGGCCATCTCTTGCATTTCTACTTTTTTTGATAATTTTAAATAAAATAATCAAAAAGGGAGAAATTGATAAGATAAAAGATAAAGACTCTTCCAAAATTTTTCTCAAAATTTTTCGAAAAATTCTCCTAAGTCAGTTTCAAAAATCCGGACAAACAAAACAACCGGCCTACGGTTGCAAACTTACATGATTTTGATAATTTGAAATAAAATAATCAAAAAGGGAGAAATTGTTAGATAAAATTAGACTGGTTCAAACATACCTAACTTAAATAAACTTTCCATGCAGGAACAAGGAACCGGACCGGATAAACAAAAGAACCGGCTAAGAAAACTAGCCGGTCAAGCTAGTAAACCGACCAAGAGTATTCGGAACGTGACCGCACAAAGAAAGGATCGGCCAAAGCTTAAAACCGAAATCATCAAACAACCGATCATCCACAAGGCAGAGAAATAACCGGAAGAAGTCCGGTTACATCACTCATACCAAAAGCCATTCGGTTAAGACAAATGGCCGACCAGAACAAGAAGACAATTCGGGTATCTGTTGAGAATGATACCAAAGGAACAGACTGAATACTTCCATATCCATGCAAGTCTGAGGAAAGACTGTAGACTGCAGAAGACAGTACTACCGGATCCTTCCACTTCGGGATAAGCCAGAAAGAAGATCTTCCAAGTACAGACAACTGTCCAACAGACAGTGCCTACATCAAGTAAAAGACAAACCCGGCAGGTTTGTCTTACATACCGGAAGAACAGACCGCCAGGTCTGAGACAGAATGCCAGGTCTGAGGTTGACCATCAGTTCTGAGGAAACGACCGCAGGTCTGAATCTCTGAAACACTGAATCACTGCACCTATGCTCAGCCAATCAGATTCAAGGTAGTGAAATATGACCGTTGGCATATTTCACCTATAAAAGGGGCAGTTGAAGAAGAGTAAATGCGGGACAACAAGCGACACACAGTGAGATAAGTGAAACGCTCAGAGCATTTACTACAAGTGATAAGATTGTGTTATTCTAAGAAAGCCTAAGTGCTAAAGAAAAAGTGTGTTTTACAATTTCGGTGTAAATTGTAAGAGTGTTATCGAGCAGGAAATAAGTCTCGATCGGTTTGTACTTGTATTCCTTAGTGAATATCCTTCTCGCGGTTTCGAGAGGAAGGGGTGACGTAGGAGTTTTATCTCCGAACATCCATAAAATCTGTCTTGTTATTTACTTTCTGTCGGCTCCATTATCTAACCGATTAACTCAACTACACCGCTTTAAACCGACTCCATACTATCCATACCGAATTTCCAGATTACCGAAACCGACCCACCATTTTTAAACTTTCATTATCCGAAATCGGCCTTGTCCATCAAACAAGTGTGCTGCTTCAACCTGAAAACAAATCTCTTCTGCGCTTGAACCTAGTTCAAGGGTTTGTGACAGGTTGTGTAGTATTGAAACCCCGGTGTTAATCTCTAACCGGATTAACCACCACCCTTCGAGTGAGAACCGCTAACCGGTCCAACCCCCCCCCCCGGTCCTCCGGCGGCTACCTAGATCCTAACAGTTATTGTTACGACTTTTTGTGAGATTCGTTTAGAAAGTTTTTAGAATCGGTCGGAGAGTTAATCGTTATTTTCGAAGATTAGGGCTTGATAACCTATTGAATAACGGGTTGTATTTTTTTATTTTTCATTTCATGTTTTGTTTACCTAAAACAATTATCATTTTTAATATACATGGACCATTTAGAAGAAAAAATAAATAAAATAAGCCATGCATGCAATAAAACACATTGATTATCAAATATAACCAAAACATATTCATAAATTATTTCTCGATTCTCAACCAATTCGAAAACCAGCTACATGCTTTAGTTAGAGGTGTTTCCAGTCAGCATTTTCCATGCACAAAAGATTCAATCCATGTTTTCTTTTTCTTTCTTTTTTAAAAGGTCCATGTATATTAAAAATGAAAAGAATCGTTTAAACACAATGACAAAACATGATATGAAAATAAAAAATAAAAAACACTACTTAATAAGTTATCAAGCTCGTAAATTCTCAAGAAGAACGATTAACTTCCCGACAGACTCTACTGACTTTCCTGAACGAATCTCAGAAAACATCATAATAATAGTATTATGAATGATACGTATCGGACACCTACGATCATTGAAAGTTTGACAATTTCTCTCCAACCAGATAGTCCACCAAAAAATAATTGGGATGGTAACTAAAATATGCAGGTCTACCATATCATCCGCATCAATCCAAACTTCTCAACAACTACCTAAAACATCGGGTATCACCCAATGAATCTCAATAATATTCCATAAAACACTCCAAATACTAGTCATCCCTTGACAATGCAAAAGTAAGTGAGTTACCGATTCAACCTCTTTTTGACACATACGACTGACTATCTTTAATATAATTTTTTTTCATGCACATATCATCTGATAAAATTCTACCATGAATAACGCTTCATCTAATGAACGCGATCTTGGATGAAATTTTTAACTCCCAAAATTTTTTCTAACAAAAATTATATGGAATCATCTTAGCGAACAACTTGTAGCAATTTCCCACATGGAAACATCCATATATTGTCAACATATAATGTTTTGTTCAGACGGTGACACTTATTTGTGTTTTACCAAAAGTAAAACTCTATTACGGGACAAAGTCTCCATAACGTTTAATCTTCTTTTATATCTAATTCGGCTAGCGAAAATAATAGACCGAGGATCAAACATGTCCTTAACTGTGGCATTTCTACATATAGCAATTTCCCACAGGGAAACAATTCATATATTGTCAACGCATAATGTCTTGTTCAGACGGTGACACTTGTTTGCGTCCTATCAAAAGAGACGTGTCATCAATTGAGGTCGACTAAAATTGATAAGTGATTTGACGAGAGAATAAAAAAACATATGAAAAAATATGAGTCACAAGGTTATGATCAATTGAGGAGTTAAGTGAGGTGCCGAAAGATAAAATATATGTTAACATTAAGTTTGAGATTAAACTTAATTTTTACAAAATAAAATTAATTTTAAATTAATTAGATTTGAATAATATTAATTTTATTAAATAATATTTTGTATATATTCTTATTAAATTCCTAGTTTATTAGTAACTTATTGATGGATAGTCATTTGTAATCAACAAGACAACTCCTTCAAAAATATTATTTAGTAACAAATTTTCAATAATATTAAAAATTTCAAATAAAGTTTATTTTTTCAACTTTGAAAATGATTAAAAACGTATAGCTAGTTATGATTTAAATGTTCATTTCAATTATAACGAACCTAATGGAGCTTTTGACAAACTCATAATTAGGGGTAAGCAAATGGGTAAAACCAATTCATTTTGTCCGATCCGTATTAAATCCAAACTAAATTTATCAAATCCGTAATCCAAACAATTTTACTAATTAATACAAATCGGATATTGATTGAAAATGGTTTGGATAATCCAAACTAAAAAATATTTATATATATAACTTAAAATTAGTCAACAATTTTTTTTTATTTTAAAAAATCGAATTTTTTATTATTATTAAATTTGAATTTGAAAATAATAAAAATAATAAAAATAAAATAAAATCTCGTTGTCAAAGTGATTATAAGTAAAATATATATTATATTGAGATAAAATTTAATTTAAAAAAAAATAAATTAAAAAATATATTTTTATTTAGATAGTTTGGATAATTTGGATAATCATAATCCAATCCGATTTAATTCAATCCGATTTAATTCAATCCGATCTCAATCCAATCCGAAATATCCAATCCAAAATAGTATTTAGAATTCGGATTGGATTGGATTTCGGATTATTCCACCCAATGCTCACCCATCCGATCTCAATCCAATCCGAAATATCCAATCCAAAATAGTATTTAAAATTCGGATTGAATTGGATTTTGGATTATTCCACCCAATGCTCACCCCTACTCATAATTCAAGTTAAAGCTTTGAATCATGAAATTGAAATTTTTAATCTTTACACATTCCTCATATTTCCATAAACAAAAGATTCCATCTATGTTTTCTTTTTCTTCAGTCTTGAATACCATATAAGTGAAAATAAACACAATCTTTGAGACTATAAAAAAAAATTTAAAAATTCCGACCTGCCGGATTCGAACCAGCGACCTAAGGATTACCTGTTAACAACAACTACAGTCCTCCGCTCTACCAACTGAGCTAAGGTCGGTTTTGTTTTCTACTTGTTTGTAATCACATGAGTTAAAAATATTGTCTAAAAGACTAAGAACATATTGATTGAAGTAATTTTTTATTATTTTATCAATTAGTGTTCATTACTCCTATAAAACATATTTTATAATTGCTAGTTTTATTTTATCAACTCAAGCTTTTCAGACAAATAATTTTTGCAGAGAGAAATCACATGCTCCTAAAGAAAGAGATAAAAGGCTTAAAACATTTTGAGTCAAGCAATAAGAAGTTAAGGTCTCATTTTTATCATTTATCGTTACAAAAATGATCATATGTTAGTGAAAAGAAGATGTTTGATCCAATTAATGTCATGATCAGATGCCATGGATAACTCTGCTGATATCTGAGCATGTAAAGCAATCTGGACTTGAAGATGAGACTAGATGACATGTGGCTAAAAGATTAGAGAAAATTGGAATAGGATTATATATGTATATTTAAATAACAAATGTTAAGATTTTTGAGAATTGTTTTTTAACAGTATTAGATTAATATAGACATCATGATTCTCGCTTTGGGTGAGAGAGGTCCCGAGTTTGATTCTCGGAATGCCCCCAAAACTTTTGATTATTTTTATTTACAACTACATTTTGAGACAAAGCAAGAAGAAACAACCTGACACAGTCCTGATTTTTTGTTTCCCATTTGATCATAGGATGATCAGTTAAGTTTGGTTCCCAAAATATACCTAGAGAAAATCAAAATCCAAACACTTCTTGACCTATGGCCAGGGGCTCAAATCTCACATCCATTTGAGGCCCCGTCAATTTGTATTGCTTGGAATATTGGATCTCATAACAGCCTACCCAAGTGATCCTAAAACCATAATTAGAAACTATTGTAAAAAACTTATAACTGTAACACTATCAAAAAAGCAGGGAAGGAGGAATTGGTTACATAGTCATTGCTACATGAACCATCCGACGATATTCTAGAAAGCCATCA
>NC_061866.1:10370420-10392920 GCF_907164915.1 Impatiens glandulifera
CAACATGAACCATTCTACGATATTCTAGAAAGCCATCATCTTCCTTAATACTAATAATACAAGATAACCCAAAGTCATGAATCAGCAAATTGAAAGGACTTCTTGAAATGTAGATCAAGATGAACTTACCTGCTTCAAATCTATTGGCAATGTTAAGCTCCAAAGACCACATAGAACTTTTAAATGACTTAAGTCTAAGCTTCTTTACATCATTGTCTGAATTTAGCATCTGGGCATTTGGTCTAGTGGTATGATTCTCGCTTTGGGTGCGAGAGGTCCCGAGTTCGATTCTCGGAATGCCCCATCTTTTGAAAAATGATCTATCTTTTCTTCTTAGATTTGAGGTTCATGTTGTCTTTAGAATACTTACACCATTTAGATGACAATCTGCATTAGACCTGTAGGCAGAAAAACAAATCTAATGAAATAATTGTGTCGTTGCCGAAAAAAAAGATTTTTAACCAATAAATTTTGCAGGTCTAATGAAATTCAATAGAAACCCAAACAACACGTTGAATAGGGTACCAATGACAAGAATTTAATGAAAAGATATCCTACTAAGAATGTTTTGATATAACCAATAAATTATATTGGTCCGAAAAATTTCAATAGAAACCAAAGGTCTCAGATTTAATTCCTACTAAGAATGCTTTGATTTAAAATAGTCATGACTGTTAGGGATTGTGCTAACAATCCACGATAATAAACCCGGGTCACAAAACAAAACTTAACAGAAACCCAACAACCAGTTGATAGGGTATCCATTGAACAGTAGTACAAATGACAAAAGAACTTGATGAAAAAATATCCTAGGATACAAAATAAACACAATACAACCAAGACTAAAGCATCTTTACAAATATAACCTAGAAAAGATGTATCAGTTATTTCACTAATATCAAAAGTAAGGTGCATTTAATGTTAAAGAATGAGAAAGTTATTGGTTAATAATTTTAATGAATGACCAATGTTTAAGCCTCTTGTGAACATTCTTCTTTAGTGTTTAGCTCAATTTTCAGATATGGGCATTTGGTCTAGTGGTATGATTCTCGCTTTGGGTGCGATAGGTCCCGAGTTTGATTCTCGGAATGCCCCTACCTACCATTGAGTTTTCTTACATCCAAGGTTCATGTTGTCTTTTTAGACCATTTACACCATCTTGATGACAATCTGTATTACATCTATAATTTTCCTTTAATTTTTGAACAGTTATCCAAGTCAACCTAACACATAACTTGTACAAAAAGAAAGAAAAGGAAAGATGTCCACGCAGGTCTAATAAAACTCTATAGAAACTCGACATCCAGTTGAGGAATCCATTTAACAATGCCACAAATGACAAAAAGAAAAATTAATGAAAGATATGAGATATCCTAGGTTTCAAAATAATCACAAGACAACTACAAGGCAAATTCATTTTTTAATATATTACCTAAAAAAGATGTATCAGGCATTTCACTAACAGCAAAAGTAAGGTGCATAATGCTAAAATAAATATGTTTGCTACTGTAGAATGTTTGGATCCCCAAACATCATCAACATCCACTGGTATAAAGAATGAGAAAGTTTTTGGTTAATAATTTAGGCATAAATGTATAAAAAGTGTGCCTCTAGCCTAAAGGCCAATCAAACGTGAATGCCTCTCCTTCACTAAGTTATTAGATTTTTAGAATATTTTCTCTATATCACATTTTAAAATTCTTTTCTCAGAGATTACAGAAATTGTGTGATCTAAAGTCATCTTGAATATTACGCAGGAAACCTGTTGGAAAGAAAACATCTTTAATATAACATTGTTGCATAAGGCATAAGCCATAAAGTAAAATCACAAATCAACTCAAAGGAAAATGAATCTTAGTAAATACTACCTAGAAAAGATGTATCAGGCTGGTAGTCATTTGCCAAAATGGAGCAAACTATAGTATTTACCTAGTCAGGTGCATTATTTTTTTCCTGAATAGAAAGATTCTTGCCAGTGTTCAATGTTATGAAACCAAGGTTTGTTCTAAACATAAAACAATGCTTCAAGTCACCAGACAAATCAAATAAAATTGCATGAACTGTACTAGTTTGAACCTGGATCAAACTCAAGTGTATATTAAATTCAAGTGATGGTACATAATAGTTAACAAGCTAAAAGTAGATAGATTAATAAGGTTCCATTAAGAGAGCCTGAATATATCAGCATCAAATAAGCGTACAAGTACATCATTTTTTTTGTCAAAACTGAGATCAGATCTAGTCAAACAAATCTATTTAAATGTGCACTTCTTTTTTGACACCCCACCCAACTTAAAATGCACGACAATAAAAATGCGACATAAAATTATAAACAACTAAAGAAAGTAGGAAAGTCAACTCAAATAGAGAGAAATATTTTATGATATCAAACTATTAGTTAAATAAGAAACAGGGAATTAGGTAAACATGCATCTGTGTAACTAACTCACCTATTTCTCAATGTTATATTTTTACTAATCTTTAATATTTTTGTACAAATAAGAACAATTGTCAAAGTCAATCCAAAACCATACGGTCAACCAGGAAATACAACAAAGGTCTAATCAAAGTCTATAGAAACTCAACAATGCCTCAAATGACGAAATGAAAAATTTGTGAAAGATATCCTAAGTTACAAAATCATCACCCGACAACTCCAAGGATAAAACATCTGTTCAAATATTACTGTCACGCGTTAGGCACACCGGAACGGTATAGGTAAGCATGTATCGAATAAAGGTAATGTTACAATCAGGGGAATGAATGAATTTATCAGTGATTGTCTAGTCTCCCTCCCCCTTTCCTCTAGGTCTCCCCTTAGTCTCTAGGTTGCATACCCTTTTATATTGTAAACCCTAACCGCTATCAATAAAATTCTTGCTACAATTACCTAGAAAAGATGGAACAGGATGGTATTCATTTGCCAAGATGGAGTAGACTAGAGCATTTAGACATCAAAAGTAAGGTGAGTTTTTACTAAATTGAAAGATTCTTGCTACGGTAGAACATTCTTATTCCCAAAAATCATCATCATCAACATCCACAAGTGTAAGGAATGGGAAAGTTGTTGGTTAATAATTTAGACATAAATGTAACAAAAAAAAGTGTGCCTCTAGCCTGAAGGCCAAGAAAAGAATGGCATCTGAATTTGTGAAACATATTCTAGGATAATAGAACGCATCTCAATGATTTAAGATTAGAAATTGAATACCTTATCTTTATATTTTTTTAAGAAGAAGAAACCTTAGATTTTTTTCCAATAATATATTCTTCTTTCGCACAAGCCTCAACTTGATCTAAACTAAGTGAATCCTATATAGGAAACAGTAGTAATTATTATCGTATATAGAAAAGTATTCATTATTGAACGTTGACCATGATTTAACTGAGATTGTCAGCAATAATGTATTAACTTAATTAAAACCCTTTATTAAAATTGTGGTCTGTATGAATATATATATCATCTAGCACTGACAACTGTACCTAGAAACAGTTCATATCTATTATCAGTTGAGTAAATGCATACACATAATCACAAATGCTATAAAATGAGTTGAATCGTCTTGCGACGAGTTATGGAAGAGGATATACCAGAGGAAAAGTAGTATCAGACTCGTTCCAGTGGTCCCTTGTGGCCGACGATGATGGAAGATAGCTCCGTGAATCCACATAGAAAGCTTACCGCCGCCATGGTGAGATATGAGTAGCCAAATGGAGGCAATTGGCGGCCACTAAATCCGCCAGAAGATCCGGATTGCTAAATTTGCACTCTTGGTTTGCAGATAAGATCTTCTGCTACCAAATTGGGTGTTCCCCTGTTGCGGACCAATCAAAACTCAGTATTATTATTATATTAATAAATTAAAATTGGGTTGAAAAGGAAGAAAGAGAACCCGGAACCCGTATTTTATTCCGGGTTCAGCAGAAACAGAAATGAGTGAAACTTCATTCGCTTCACTCTGTTTTACATGACCTTTGAAGAGACAGTCTACACTGTTTTATATAAGGTTGTCCATGTAAAACTGATTGATATATATTCACTCAGGTAAATATAAAATACATTCATGTAAAAACAGTTTATATGATAGAAGTGAAGCAAACTTCACTTGATATTAAATTTGTAAGATATTTAAATGAATTTACTTTAATTATTTTATATGATTATATATTAAATATATATATATATATATATAAACATGTTCAAATTTTTTTTTATATATTTAAATAAATTTGTAAAACAAAATATTTTAAAATTTATTTGTAAGATATTTTTAAAAAAAATATTTAAATTATTTTATATTTTATATAATTATATATTAAATATATGTAAATGTTCATGTAAAACCACTAACACATTTATGTAAAAACATTTATACGTTAGTGTAAAAACATTTATGCATTCATTTAAGTCTGCAAAAAAAAAAAAACAAGCGCTATCAGGTGAAGCTAACTTCACCTGGGTATTTACAACGCTCAAATGAGTGAAACAAGCACTACCAGGTGAAGCTTGCTTCACTCAATATTTACAGCGTTGATAGAAGTGAAGCAAACTTCACTTGATATTTACATTTGTAAGATATTTAAATTAGTTTATTTTAATTATTTTATATGATTATATATTAAATATATATATATATAACAATATATTCAAATTTTTTTTGTAATATATTTAAATAAATTTGTAAAACAAAATATTTTTAAATTTATTTGTAAGATATTTAAAAAAAATTATTTAAATTATTTTATATTTTATATAATTATATATTAAATATATATAAATGTTCATGTAAAACCATTAACACATTTATGTAAAAATATTTATATGTTCATGTAAAAGCATTTATGTCTTCATGTAAGTCTGCAATAGAATAAAAACAAGCGCTACCAGGTGAAGCTTGCTTCACCTGGGTATTTACAGCGCTCAAATGAGTGAAACAAGCACTACCAGGTGAAGCTTGCTTCACTCAATATTTACAGCACTGATAGAAGTGAAGCACTACCAGGTGAAGCTTGCTTCACTCAATATTTACAGCACTGATAGAAGTGAAGTAAACTTCACTTGATATTTACATTTGTAAGATATTTAAATTAATTTATTTTAATTATTTTATATGATTATATAATAAATATATATATATATATAACATTTTCAAAAAATTTTGTAATATATAAATAAATTTGTAAAAAAAAATATTTTAAAATTTATTTGTAAGATATTTAAAAAAATTATTTAAATTATTTTATATTTTATATAATTATATATTAAATATATATAAATGTTAATGTAAAATCATTAACACATCTATGTAAAAACATTTATATGTTCATGTAAAAACATTTATACATTCATGTAAGTCTGCAAAAAAATAAAAAAATAAACAAGCACTACCAGGTGAAGCTTGCTTCACCTATGGATTTACAGTGCTCAAATGAGTGAAACAAGCACTACCAGGTGAAGATTGCTTCACTCAATATTTACAGCACTGATAGAAGTGAAACAAACTTCACTTGATATTAAATTTGTAAGATATTTAAATGAATTTACTTTAATTATTTTATATGTTTATATATTAAATATATATATATATATAAAACAACATGTTCAATTTTTTTTTGTAATATATTTAAAAATTTTTGTAAAACAAAATATTTTAAAATTTATTTGTAAGATATTTAAAAAATAATATATTTAAATTATTTTATATTTTATATAATTATATATTAAATATATGTAAATGTTCATGTAAAACCACTAACACATTTATGTAAAAACATTTATACGTTCATGTAAAAACATTTATGTCTTCATGTAAATCTGCAAAAGAATAAAAAAACAAGCGTTATCAGGTGAAGGTAGCTTCAAATGGGTATTTACAGCACTCAAATGTGTGAAACAAACACTAACAGGTGAAGCTTGCATCATTCAATATTTACAGCGCTGATAAAAGTAAGCAAACTTCACTAGATATTACATTTGTAAGATATTTAAATTATTTTGTAAATATATTTAAATTAATTTGTAAAACAAAATATTCAATTTTTTTTAATATATTTAAATAAATTTGTAAAACAAAATATTTTAAAATTTATTTTTAAGATATTTAGAAAATATATATATTTAAATTATTTTATATTTTATATAATTATATATTAAAACCACTAACATATTTATGTAAAAACATTTATACGTTCATGTAAAAACATTTATGCCTTCATGTAAATCTGCAAAAAAAAAACAAAAAAAACAAGCGCTATTAGGTGAAGCAAGCTTCACCTGGTAACTTGTTTTTATTTATTTTATTCTTTTGAAGACTTACATGAAGACATAAATACTTTTATATGAACATATAAATTCTTTTACGTAAATGTGTTAATGGTTTTACATAAACATTTATATATATTTAATATATAATTGTATACAATATAAAATAATTTAAATATATTTTTTTTAAATATCTTAAAAATAAATTTTAAAATATTTTGTTTTACAAATTTATTTAAATATATTACAAAAAATTTTGAATTGCTTCACTTCTATCAACGCTGTAAATATTGAGTGAAGCAAGCTTCACCTGGTAGTGTTTGTTTCACTCATTTGAGCGTTGTAAATACCCAGGTGAAGCTAGCTTCACCTGGTAGCGCTTGTTTTTATTTTTATTTTTTGCAGACTTAAATGAAGGCATAAACGCTTTTACATTAACGTATAAATGTTTTTACATAAATGTGTTAGTGGTTTTACATGAACATTTACATATATTTAATATATAATTATATAAAATATAAAATAATATAAATATTTTTTTTTAAAAATATCTTACAAATAAATTTTAAATGATTTTGTTTTACAAATTTATTTAAATATATTACTAAAAAATTTGAACATATTTATATATATATTTAATATATAATCATATAAAATAATTAAAGTAAATTCATTTAAATATCTTACAAATTTAATATAAAGAAGTGAAGTTTGCTTCACTTCTATCAACACTGTAAATATTGAGTGAAGCAATATTCACCTGGTAGTGCTTGTTTCACTAATTTGAGCGCTTTAAATACCCAGGTGAAGCTAACTTCACCTGGTAGCGCTTGTTTTTTTATTCTTTTACAGATTTACATGAAGGCATAAATGCTTTTACATTACGTATAAATGTTTTTACATAAATGTGTTAATGGTTTTACATGAACATTTACATATATTTAATATATAATTATATAAAATATAAAATAATTTAAATATTTTTTAAAAAAATATCTTACAAATAAATTTAAAAATATTTTGTTTTACAAATTTATTTAAATATATTACAAAAAATTTTGAAAATGTTATATATATATATATTTATTATATAATCATATAAAATAATTAAAATAAATTAAATTAAATATCTTACAAATGTAAATATCAAGTGAAGTTCACTTCTATCAGTGCTGTAAATCCCCAGGTGAAGCAAGCTTCACCTGGTAGTGCTTATTTTTTTTTTTTTTTTTTATTTTTTTGCAGACTTACATGAAGGTATAAATGCTTTTACATAAACATATAAATGTTTTTACATAAATGTATTAATGATTTTACATGAACATTTATATATATTTAATATATAATTATATAAAATATAACATAATTTAAATAATTTTTTTAAATATCTTACAAATATATTTAAAAATATTTTGTTTTACAAATTTATTTAAATGTATTACAAATTTTTTTGAACATGTTATATATATTATATAATCATATAAAATAATTAAAATAAATTAATTTAAATATTTTACAAATGTAAATATCAAGTGAAGTTTAGTTCACTTCTATCAGTGCTGTAAATATTGAGTAAAGCAAGCTTCACCTGGTGGTGCTTGTTTCACTCATTTGAGCGCTGCAAATACCCAGGTGAAGCAAGCTTCACCTGGTAGAGCTTGTTTTTTTTATATTCTATTGCAGACTTACATGAAGACATAAATGCTTTTACATGAACATATAAATATTTTTACATAAATGTGTTAATGGTTTTACATGAACATTTATATATATTTAATATATAATTATATAAAATATAAAATAATTTAAATAATTTTTTTTAAATATCTTACAAATAAATTTAAAAATATTTTATTTTAAAAATTTATTTAAATATATTACAAAAGTTTTTGAATATATTGTTATATATATATATATATTTAATATATAATCATATAAAATAATTAAAATAAACTAATTTAAATATCTTACAAATGTAAATATCAAGTGAAGTTTGCTTCACTTCTATCAGCGCTGTAAATATTGAGTGAAGTAAGCTTTACCTGGTAGTGCTTGTTTCACTCATTTGAGCGCTGTAAATACTCAGGTGAAGCTAGCTTCACCTGGTAGCGCTTGTTTTCTTTTTATATTTTTTGCAGACTTAAATGAATGCATAAATGCTTTTACATTAACGTATAAATGTTTTTACATAAATGTGTTAGTGGTTTTACATGAACATTTACATATATTTAATATATAATTATATAAAATATAAAATAATTTAAATATTTTGTTTTACAAATTTATTTAAATATATTAAAAAAAAAAATTTGAACATGTTTATATATATATATATTTAATATATAATCATATAAAATAATTAAAGTAAATTTATTTAAATATCTTACAAATTTAATATCAAGTGAAGTTTGCTTCACTTCTATCATATAAACTGATTTTACATGAATGTATTTTATATTCACCTGAGTGAATATATATCAATCAGTTTTACATGGACAACCTTATGTAAAACAGTGTAGACTGTCTCTTCAAAGGTCATGTAAAACAGAGTGAAGCGAAGGAAGCTTCACTCATTTCTGTTTCTGCTGAACCCGGAATAAAATACGGGTTCCGGGTTCTCTTTCTTCCTTTTCAACCCAATTTTAATTTATTAATATAATAATAATGCTGAGTTTTGATTGGTCCGCAACAGGGGAACACCCAATTCGGTAGCAGAAGATCTGATCTGCTTTGTTTGTGAAGATCAAATTCGAGAATTGAAAACTTACTCAAATTATAGTAATTTTATTTTTTTTATTTTATACTATTTTTTTATCTGTTTAATATATATTTTGGACACACTTAACATAAATTTGATTAGCTTTAAAAAGAAGTTTGATTTTTTTTTAATTCTTTTTTTTTTATAGATTAGTCATATTTTTTTTAACTAATTCATCATCTTAAACAAGTTTTTCATATTTGTTTTATCGATTTAACCAACTTTTTAATAATTCAACATTAGTTTGCTTATAATAGGTTAAACATGTAAAATTATATATATTAAATTGGTCAAACATATATTAGATGAGTAACAAAATATTAATTAAGTAAAAAATATATTAAAATAAGATTATTAAACAGTAAGAATATGATGAATGAGTCAAATTATATATATATATATATATATATATATATATATATATATATATATATATATATATATTAAAATAAGATTGTTTTAAAGGGTTCAAAATTATATTAAATATGTTAAATTATTTAACTATAAAAAGTGTTGAACAATCTTATTTTTTTTTGAAAATTTTATAAAAAAAAAATATGAGAAATGTTTTTGTAATGGAGCCAAACTTATGACATTGTCCAGAAATGTTTTTGTAATGGAGCCAAACTTATGACATTGTCCTTCCATTACAAACATTTTATTTTGCAGATGATGTTATGTTTTTTCTCATACGAGAAGTGAATCTAAATGGGAAATTTGACAAAATGACTTTAAAGATGCGTTTATTTGTATTCGTGGTCACCTCATAATTTTTATTGCTTTGGTGACCATTTTATTTTTTTGACAAAAATATCCTCATCGCGTAACATGAAGGGCCTTTGCGTTATGCGAAGTGGAAAAATATGAAAAGTACCAGAATACTCTTACTATTTAATATAACTTTGGCATCTTTTTTCATTTCTCTTCTTCTCCTTCTCTCTCTTCCCGCTCTTCTCCTCTTTCACTCTAACCCTAAACGGTGGCGGCGATCTTCGACGACGGGCACCACAATGAGCACGACGAGCACGAGCACTGTGGCAACTGGTACGTTTGTTGTTTATTGTTTATTTAAATAAATGGGACATCCGATTCTGATTCTGATTCGATTCTGAATCACCACCACCATGATGCTCTAATTCGGTTCTGTTTCGCGAAGGGCCTTCCCGTTACGCGAATGTCTTCCCGTTACGCGAAGGCCATTCCATTATGCGAATGGCCTTCCCGTTTAGCGAAGAGCCTTCCCGTTTAGCGAAGAGCCTTCCCTTTTCGCATATTTAATGAATAATTACATGACTTCAATAGTATTATTTATTCATTCATGTTTTCTATTACAACTGAAGTATTTTGAACGATATTTAGAATGGTATCAGATGAACATTTCATTGTTGTACGCGTTCATTTTCGTTCCCTTCCATTTTCTGGCGCGTGTGCCCTTTTTTTAATTAATTGACATACGCTCCCTTTTTTCGAATTGAATTGGCCTGTACAGGTTTTAAATCGACACACTCGCGAATGTATCGATCTAATTGACTTGAGAGTCGCCACTTTAGTTTACTTCCCAAAGAAACTAAAGAAAAGAAAAATCAGAGATTAATTTTAAGAGTTCGGTGTTTGGTTACATATTAGGAAAGGGCCTACGGCGTTATATCCTATACGCATGTCTTTACTGTCAGTTTCTACTCCTAAGTAATTGGCCATATGATGTTTGAAGGATTATTACGTTTTCGTTCTGAGTTTAGAACTCTTTTGCTTGTGTGAGAAAATCTTAATCATTTGCAAGGGGCTAGTCCTATTAATGAGGTGCTTGACGAGGATAAAGCATTGAAAAACATTGAAGCACTAAAAAGCATCGAAGAGAATATAGAAAAATTCTCATGGAAAAAACAAGAGTCACAATTCCCGAGAGAAGGTATACAAGTGCGAATGACAATGACGAAGATTCAGATTGAAGATTGGAAGTCTTATTCTCTTTGGACAAATGAGAGAAGAGAATGAACTAACTCAAGGTCCCAAGTGTTTCCCCTTTTAAAATTTTCAGAGTTAAGTAAAACTCCGAACACAACACATTAAAATGAGTCATTTTCAAAAATAATTCCCAAAATTCCTAAAAATTTCATATGATAGTCAAAAATATTATTAGAAGCTCACAAGAATCGAGTTTGAAATTTTCGGAGTTATAGAACCCCCGATATGACACTACAAAGATAGACATTTTTCCAAACGGGTCCTAAAACTCCTGGGAAAAATTATTTTTGAAGAAAATAACATTTTTAAATTTTTGGGAAAATTTGAGAAAATTTGAAAGTGGTTTGGATGTTTGAATCATCATTTTAAAGTCGTTTGTGAAATCTGGGAAACAAACAGGACCTTAGGTTTATTTTATTTTTGGTTTTTTAAAGTTTAAATTAAAATAAGAGAAAAAGAAAGTTTAGGGGTCCAATTAAAACATCAGGAAGAGATCAGGGACTACTTTAATTTTGAACTAATAAATTAATTCGAAATTAAAGTTCTCAGGCTTATTTAAAAATAAAAGAGGCCAAAGGGCCTCTTTGCAACTTCGAAAGAAGTTGGAGGAAACCAAACATAACAAAAATAAAACCAGAACCCGCTGGACCTACGTTCTCCTCCGGCCAGGCGATTTCCGGCGAGAACTGCGCCTGCGACCAATCCTCGTTCGAAGACGACATCGCGAGGTTCCGTCCTACTCGTCGAATCTCCGCCTCCTTCCCGCTGCAGCTCGCCATAAGGATCCAACTAAAACTCATCCTCGCGAAGAAGAAGATCGACTGCTCTTCAAAGCAGCGAATCCATCGAACATCGTCTAGTCTTTGTATGATTTCCAGGTCGAGACAGAGTTTGCCACGACCATCCATTGGATCACCAGAAGCTTGTATGCACACCAGGATCACTTCCTGACGTCCAAAGCAACAGCCCCCAACTGAAGAACAGCTAAAACAGCAGATTGCTGTTCTTCCTTTTGGACGAGAATGACTCCCGAAATTTCAGCAAGGAGAAAACACAATTTTCAAACAGGAGACTCTACAATCTTAATCTAAATCCCAGCCTATTCCTAATCTAATGTCTAACAGCCAGAATCTAACGAATAACCAAATCAAATCAACTCACAGCACAACAGCAATAAAACAACAGAAAACTTAACAAAAACAAATCTGCAATCAGATTCTGAAGTATAAATGGCATCGGTGTACAGAACCGATGCCTCAATCAACATTATGATCTACATTGGATTAGTGAGTACCTGAATCAGCAAAACGTAATGAAATGAGAGAAGAATGTGAATTAGTCGGAAGTTGCAGGAATTTCAGTCAACTATTTCTATTGTTCCTCTTCCAGTTCTGCTGCAACTATCTTTCTTTGTTTCTTCTCCGATTGAATCCTTCTTTGTACTCCCTTCAATGTAATTAAACCTAGCTATTAGCTTTCTGGAACGCCCGTGAAGAATCTCCCTGATGTGTTTCGTCGTGTAACTGCAATTTTTTTGACTGTCTTCAAGAACGGAATTCGTCTGCTTCAGCTCTCAAATGGAACCGCTCTCTGGATATTGTAACTGCTCTTTTCTCTCTCTAGAATCGGATTGAAACCTCCCTTCCGAACTTAAAAACTGATCTCCTCAACTCCCCTGAAAACCGCCCCTTTTTAACCGATCTCTTTTTTTCTTTTCAGCTGAAAAACTGCCCCTCTTAGCTTCAGGGGTTAAATTGGAAATACGCCATAAAATCAAGGGCACACTTGAAAATATATATATATATATATATATATATATATATATATATATATATATATATATATATATATTTCTTCAGCTTTTTTTTTATTCCCGTTTTTCCTACCCTTTATTTGCACCATCATCCCAAATAAATCTCCCTGACCTCGTTTTTGCTCAAAAAATTGAGAAAGTATTATGGTCAATTCTTAACATCACGAACGTGAATCTCCTCTTTGAATGAACCCAAACGGACCTTCCTATCCAAAGTTATGATATTTTAAAGTCACCCCTCCATTTCAATCTTTTCAATCCCGCGGTTTTCACTTTCATAACTTTGTGCACAGGGCTTTCCCCACGCGGTTTTCACTTTCATAACTTTAATAGCTCATAACTTTGTGCACAGGGCTTTCCCCACAATGAGGTTGGCACCATTGGAAAGGCAAGACTCTTTCCTCCATCCCCATTTTCTCATTTTCTCACGAAATGGTCCGTGTTGGTCAGGAGACTAGCGTCACATAAATGTGTCAGTTCACACATCACCTTTGCTGCAGGCGACTTGGACTGAGCTTCAGGGAGAAATGGGAGAACCATTTGGTATCGTTGGAAAGAAAATTCAAAGGGCTTTCCAATGGTAACTCATACACTGAATATGGATCATTGGTTCAAAAGATATGATTTTTGGAAGTTCAGCATAGTTTCAACTGGCTCCCAGGATTTGAATCGGTAGTACTACTTCTCTTGTACAGATCGAATGAGGGCCTTAACCTTCGAATCACGATTCGGGGATTGTACCATTGAAAAGATATGCGATTTATATTTTCAACCCAATTTGAATTATTCAAAACCATCAAGAACAGATCAAGTTACGAATTTTTAAGTGAAAGGGTGTTCGATTTAAACCTTTTAGGAACACCTTCCACTCATGATCGTATTTCGTCTAGATATAGGACACCAATGGAATATTGGCCTACACCATATGAAAGAGGACCAATTTCTCTTTTCAAAACATCCAAGATCATTGAATTTCATCCAGTATTGAAGCCGGGATAAATTCATGAAGTCTAGGGTTCCAATGGAAGCTCAATGGGGACTTCAAACTTAAGGATTCTTGATTTCCTTTTCCAATAGTCCCTTTTTCAAATAACCCACTTTTCAAATAATCCGATTTCCCCACTTTAGAAGACCAGTCTACTCTTTTCCACTTCTTCTTGACACGTGCTTGATCCCTCTTTGACCCGGGTTGACTCGTCAGTTGGCAGGTTGACTCGGGTTGACTCGTTCTCTTGTTTTCCCTCTTTTTGAGCACTTCCGCACAAATTTGCAAATAGTAATATTACACTCAAAATTCAAGATTTTTCAAAACGTACAACATGAACGTGTCACGGGTTGGGAAAACAGAGTCGTTATAAAATTCTACCTTTGGATCATTATCTTTTAAGCTTTTCTGGGTCGGTTTTCCACGAGGTGTTTCTATTTTTGTTTTCCTGGTTCAATAAACAAACATGAGTATTATTTCGGGCCGGTTTTTTATTAGGTATCTAGGGTGTAAAAATGTGGTGTCTACAATTGTCAAAATACCTAACAATCTTCCTCTTGATGCGGCTGTTCCTCTTCTCTACGTTGGAATTACAACTTATAGTCCTTTAAGGTACTTTGGTTTGGATAAGCCAGGAACCAATTTAGGTGTGGTGGATCTTAGTGGGTTAAGTTATTGTGCGGTTACGTTTGCCAAGGCTTTTGGTACTAATGTGACTGTTATTAGTACTTCGATTAGAAAGAAGAATGAGGCGATTAAGAGGCTCGGTGCTGATCAGATGAAGAGTCATTTTGTCTCCCATGAAATGTTGGATTCACCCATGAAGCTTGATCGATTTAACATTTCATCTCCCATGAAATGTCGGACTCGCTTCGTCGCCCATGAAGTTTCAAAATATTTCGACTCCCATGAAATATTGGATTGTTTTGTCGCCTATGAAACTTTAATTGATTTAATATCTCGTCTCCCGTGAAATATTTAGATTTTTTCGTCGCCTATGAAACTTTAATTACTTTTGACATTTTGTTGTCTTTAAAATGCATTGAAATTGTTTCATTACTTATGAAATGTTTTCAATTTTTTATATTTTTGTCGCTTGTGAAATATCTTGAAATTGTTTCGTCACTTATAAAACGTTTTCAAATTGTTTCGTCACATTTGAAACTTTAATTAATTTTAACATTTTGTCACTTCAAAATGTCTTTAGAATGTCTCTTCGTTTTTGAAACATATTCAAATTGTTTTGTCACATCTGAAACTTTGATCAATTTTAACATTTTGTGACTTTTAAAATGTTTTAGAATGTTTCGTCACTTTTGAAACATTTTCAAAAAATTTCGTCGCATATGAAACTTTGAATTTTTTAACATTTTTCACTTTTAAAATGTCTTTAGAATGTTTCGTCACTTTTGAAACATTTTCAATTTGTTTTGTCACATCTAAAACTTTGAATTTTTAAACATTTTGTCACTTTTAAAATGTCTTTAGATTGTTTTTCACTTTTGAAACATTTTAAAATTGTTTCGTCACATCTGAAAATTTGATTTTTTTTAACATTTTGTCATTTTTAAAATGTCTTTAGAATGTTTCGTCATCTTTGAAACATTTTTAGGAATCGGTTTTGTACATTATTCTGTAGAATGTGTTTCGAGGAGACCAAATGCTATCGATGTTCTTTGAAGTTGACGCCATCGCTTGAGGGACTTGTCTTTTGACGAGACGTTTTGCCCTAAGTTTCTCGAGGGATTTGCTTTCTCGAACTTCATTAGAGGTTTATGTTACGCTTAATCTCTCAACCATGCACCAAGAGATGTAGTCTCGCATCTCAGACTTAGAGATCACACGCTTTAGATTCTAAGACCTTTGAGCTCTTTTATGTACTCATGATATATTTAATAGAATTGATACATTCTTATTCTTGCTTGGAAAATCAGACAAAAGTCTAGATGAACAACAAATAGTGATTTCAATATCTCAACTTTTGTGAGTGTTTGACCTCTTTTGATGATGACCGGGGTGTATCTGATAGATTCAAATACTTTATTTTTGCTCGGCAAGTTAAACAAGGGTCTAAATGAATAATAGTATTGTGTTTCGTACCTCAACCAACATAATCTTATTTAATTATTTTTTCTTTGAGGTCTTAGATTCTTGCCCTTGACCACTGTTTGAGACAAAACATCGCTTCTATTGACAACATGGTTCCGAGTTTGAGCATTTGTCTTTTACGAGCTTCCTCTTAAGCGTCGGAAGTTTAATCTTTTGTCTGGGTTCGAGGTAATTCCATTTGCGAAGCGGCTTACTCGGATCCCATCGGTTATATCGGCTCATCAAGAGACATTCGTTGGGGAGAAACGTATTTTCCCGCATCCCTAATTATTTCTTGTGCTCGCTCATCAGTTTGCTTGACACTAGAAAGGTTCAAGGGTCCAATTCATTTTATCTTCCAAAAATTCCCCTAGTATTGACATAAGTGTTTGATTATTTTGGATAGATTTGTGATCCCAAGTTCCTATTGGCTTGAACTCTATGGGGATGTATTTTGTCCCAACACAAGAATTGACTTGCTGTGGATTTTATTTTGATTGAAACTGAGCTCGTGACAAGCTACTTACGTATACACTCATAGAAGGAGAAATCAGGTCTGAACTTAGTTCCGAAATTGTATCACGGATGAATCGTGATTCTGCACTCTTTGTTTGTGGAGTTCAAATCTGATTTCAAATTCGAGAATTGAAACATATTCAAATTATAGAAATTTTAATTTTCTACCTTTTTATTTTATTATATTTTTTAATAGTTAATATTTTATTTTGATCCGTTTATAATATATATATATATATATATATTATTTCTATGTTAACATATTTGGACATACTTAACATAATTTTGATCGGCTTTAATTTTTTATATAGATTAATCATATTTTTGTTTAACGAGTTCATCATCTTGAACCATATCCCGGTCTCCTTGGAGGTCCTTGGTTTGAGCCCGTCAAACGACAAATTTCAATCGTTTGATTAAGTTAAGTGTGTTTGTGGGCTATTTGTGTAACACGCGAAGATTTTTCGCACTCCAAAGGAGAGGCGGAAACCAACTTTCTAAAAAAACCAGTTTTCCATATTTTTTCCTTTTTACTAATTCAACCTTAGTGTTCTTATAATGTGTTAAACATGTAAAAAAATATATTAAAAAGTTAAGAATATGTTTGATTTGTTGAAAAAATATTAAATTTGTCAAATATATTAGATGAGTAACAAGATATTAATTAAGTAAAAAATATGTTCAACCTTAAAAATATGATGAATGAGTCAAATTATATTTAAAAAGAAAAAAGTAAGATTGTTTTGAAGGGTTCAAATATGTTGAGCATACAAAATGGGTCAAAATTGTGTTAAATATGTTAAACCAATTAAAATTATTATACATATAAGAAAATATGTTAAATAGTGCAAAAATATGGTAGAAGGTCAAAATTTTATTAAAATATGAAAAGGGTTAAACAACCTAATTTCTTTATTTTAGTTATAGAAATTTTATCATAAGTTTTGTTGTAAAAAAGTATGAGAAAGGTTATTTTTAATGTAACCAAACTTAGGACATTGTCCTTCCATTTCAAAAAATTTCTTTGCCTTATGTTTTTTTTCTTAAAAGACAAGTGAATTTGAATGTTTTGCATTATTAGATTGTATTAACACATGTTTTGTCACCCTCATCACTGATTTCATGGTGTTTTAATTGTCAATTGTCATTGTCGTTTGTCATTTGTTATTCATTTTTTTTCTCATTGTTGTCCTTAATTCAGTTGTTTATTTCCGCTTTCCTTTGAACTCATAACTCCTTTGCCCTTATGTGGCTTTTATTTTGACGTTATGTCGTCTTTCTAAACAAAACATGTTTTGTTATTTGTCAAGACAACAAGTTAATTATAACAAGTCTATCATTTTTCTATTCCAAAAATACGCCTGAACATATTCAAAGATATTTGGCTAATATTTTGCCAGTTCCAATCGGGAATCCTATAAACAGCTACTTGGGGTCAGGCCCAGCCCGGCCCGGAGGGGTAGGCAGCCTAGGGCCTAGGACCAAAAAGGGGCCCATTTTTTTTTATATAAGCTATGTATTAGTAAGGATTTTTAGTTTCTTATTCTTTAATTTTTTTTTTATTATGTTAGATTTTTTGGCCCATGGCTCTATAGCCCATATAGAGAAACAAACTAACACTATCAGAACAAAAAATTGAAAACCCTACTGTCTATCTCACTGTCTGTCTCTCTCAGTCTATGTATCATACATCGACAACGAAACCGATAACGAAACCGACAACGAAACTCACAAGGAAACCGACAACAAAATAATTTCGATAGTAGCTCTGTTTCGCTGGGTTGAGCCTTGAGGTAAGGTTTAACCATTAAAAGTGAAAATTCAACATCAGGGTTTGATTGTTATTTATTTTTACGTGTGATGTTAATTTGAGTGATTTGTTTTCTGAACTAAAAATACTACAAGTTGCTTTACCTAGTTTGGATATGCTCGCTGCTGAAATTCTTGATTTTGTAATGTCAATAGATTGCTATCCTAACGTCTCTATTGTATATCGAATTTTACTAACATTGCCTGTTACGGTAGCTTCTGTTGAAAGAAGTTTTTCTAAGTTAAAATTATTGAAAAATTATCTAAGATCTTCGATGTCTCAGGATATATTGAATGGACTTGCTATTTTATGTATTGAAAAAGATTTTTTGGAATATATTGATTACGATACATTTATCAATGATTTTGCATCTAAAAATGCAAGAAGAAGTCACTTTCGTTGACAATTTATGTTGCATCTTTGTAGATATTGGAAAGTTATTGAAGATCAACGGTGAAACACAAGTGAAGTTTATGCGTAGGGCCCCAATTTCGTGCTTTCGCCTAAGGCCTAAAAAATCTCAGGAACGACACTGCTTAGGGTGCCCTTGGATTGGAAAATGTTAAAAGATAGTTTTCGAAACAATCTTGAATAGAATTGACAAAAAGTTAATGGGTGGAAAAAATGTTTTTAAATCAAGCTAGAAAAGATGTTTTAATTAAAAGTGTCTTACAAACTATTACATCTTTTTATGTTGATGACTTCTTTTAAACTCTCAAAATCTTTTTGTAAAACTCTTCAATCTAAGGTTTGTAAATTTTGGTGGCCTAGCACTAGGAAGAACACGAATCATTGGATTTTTTTTGGAGAAACTTGTTTTAAACAAAAAGGTAGATCTCTGAACTTCACAAATTTTGAATTCCAAAACTAGACACTCCTAGCTCAGTAGGATGGTAGATTAATTGATGAACCTAACTGTCTTGTCTTTAGGGAAAAAAAATTACAAATATTTATTTCAATGATATATGGTTCTTTTTGGAATTGCGGTAAAAGAGATTCTCCAACCTGGAATAGTTGCAATAGGTAAAGAATTACTTTTGAAAAGATGTCAATGAGACATTGTAATGGAAAGACGGTTGATGTTTGGTCGGATAAATGACTTCCAAATTTGGGACTCGTCCCGAAAAATAGAGATGTCAATTATTTTAATATGATTGTTAAAGATCAATGCTCCATTGATGTCATGAAATTATAATACAATTGAGGCCTCATTTCCTTAAGAAATCATGGATGAAATTAGGAAAATCTATCTTCATTTTGAGGAGGAAGCAAATACTGTGGTTTGGTCTTTTTGTCCTCATGAAATTTATTCAGAAAAATAACGATTTTGCTTTCTTTGTTCAAATTCTAACCGTGCTTTTAATAGACCACCTTCGTCGAGGCAAGTTCCAAATGAATTTTGAAATATTATTTGGGAGACTAATGTCCTCCCAAAAATTAAAAACTTCGTTTGGAGCACTTGCCACAATGGAATTGTGAGTTTAGAAAATGTATTTAAATGCATGATGGTTTCGAAACAAAATTGTAAATTTTTCAATCTGGAAGTGGATATAGTTGAATATATTTTGCTATGATGTGAAAAAAGTATGTCATTTTTTTATTTCTTGCATCTCGATTTGGATTTTGGACGGATTTGAGAATTTAAATAAGGGACTAATAAAGAGAGAAAAAATGACAGAGATTTTAAATGTTTTTTTGAAACACTTGGAAATGGAGAATGGTCCATTGTCTTTTGGAGAAAAAAAAGTAACAATTGTTGTTGGTGGGTGAAGCAAACAACCAAAATGATGACTGAAATGAATCGTTTCCACATAGGTGCACATTATACTCCAAACCAAAGGATTTTTGTAGGTAAAAGATGGACTCGTCCGCCGCAAGGATTACTTAAAATCAATTGTGACATCAATTTGTAAAAACCAGCAATGATACTTTGATACTTTTGTGGCATTTGTGGTTCGTGATAATTAAGGAAAATTATTAAAGAGAGGAGCTTATCTTTGTTAATTATCAGTATGTTTGATTTTGGGCATTTTGTGGGATACATCCATCAAATATCCAATTTGACGTCTACTTTGCCTAATCAACATTTTAGTTACATTATGGTCTCTTTAACCAGCGTAAAAATAATTATTGTTTCAATTTTAAAAAATTTAACAACCATTTCAACTAACATACCTAGTTTTATATTGTTTTGAGAAATAACTATAGATTATTACAATTTTGTCAAATCATTTTGTCTCATTATACAACCTTAATGTATATAAAAAAATTTATCTCTAATTTCAGAGTTATTAATTCACTCCAATTTCGTGTTTTTAATTCGATAAGACTTTGTAATCAATCACAATATCTCTTATCGAAACGTAAAAAATAGTATAAAAGTAAGGATGTCAACCAGGTGATACTAGATGACTATGTTCCAATGGAGATATGTTAGCTCATCCCCAAATTAGTGAGTACCCGAAACCAGATTGAAGTTAGTTAGGACTTTTACACATTCAAAAAAATTTGATGAGAGATAGATATGAGAAAGATTAATGTTTGATTCATGTAGAACACTGGTGATAGAGGTATTATAACTAAGTTGTGCTAGAAAATTTATGAGAGTTTAGAATTCTCACCAAGGTTTTTTTTCCAGAATTCTAACCGATGATAGATGTATGCGCAATTGTCTTATCTTAATTAGTCGATATCGTTTGTGTCTCAAAAAAATGGAGACGTTCCCTCATCTTCTTTTACATTGTAAGGGTGTCGTTGACATTTGAAGTCTTTTATGGAGTATTATTGATATTTAATGGGTTATGCCAGGAAACATTGATACGTGTTGGGAAACGTGATTTAGGCTGTTAGATTTGCGTGCCTGAAACAATGGGGATATATCCAAATTATTATTTGTTAAATAATTTGGTTTGAGAGAAATCGTAAATCTTTCGACAATCTAAAATGATTGTTGTGAAACTAATATATAAGGTTGGATCTGGGAAACTAATATATTCGGTCGGATATCTCGTTGCTTTTTTAAAAGATCTCTGCCTACATTAATTTTTTTCGGATATCTCGTTGCTTTTTTAAAAGATCTCTGCCTACATTAATTTTTTAATATTTGATTAATTTTTTCTTTTACATAAATGTTATGATTTTGTAAGAGTAATAATAATAATTTAATAAATTGTTAGTTAGTTAGATTAAAACTTTTTATTAGTTGTAATGTTTGTTAGTTAATTTTGATAATTATAATTAATTAGTTAGTAATGAAACTCATATATTAAGGAGATGTAATTGTTTGTAATACACACCTCAAATAATATTGCATTTACTATTTATCTTCTTCATTAAGATTTTAACATTATTTTATTATATTAGAGCTCTAAGTTTGAAAATTTTGGAGAGTCTCTGAAGAATCGGATAAAGATAATGGAGCTGGATTCATCTTATTGAAGCGAAAGACCGATGCAATTGAGGAATTAGCTAGAGAGGATGACTTGGAACAGTCAGACATTCTTGAAGAAACGAACGATCGCTTATCGCTAGAGAATTTCAGGTTCTTGTATATTTCTCTTAAGAAGGAAGAGATTCTTGATGGTGGTGGAAGTAGTAGAGGAGGTAATCAAGGTGTCATTGGAGGATCTCTACAATAGAACATCAAGAAAGCTATCTCTTTTCTCCTAATGTGACATGGTGCATCAATGAAATGCTTTGGCTGTCAAGGATTTGGAATGAAGGTCCCTATTAGAAATCTTGATCCTTCAAATGATACAGTAAATGCAACATGTTTGCAATGATTGTAAGGGCATTGGTGAAACCACCACGACAAAGATCGTTGTCAACAATGCAAGGTGATAAAGTTGTTATCATGATTTCTGTTGGATATGATACAACTATTGGTGATCTTCTTGGTGGATGTTGTGTGACACCATATAAATATTTTATCTTGTTAAAGAAGTTAATGAGTTTGCTAATGGTAAGATTGTGATGGCCTTAGAGGGAAGTTATAATTTTAATTCTTTAACAAATTCAGTGAAAGGTGTGTAGAAGTTAAAATCACACTATTGAGTCAATGAAGAATTATTCCTATGAGTGAGTGCACATGGGAAGTAATAAAATAGGTCTCTAGAAAACGAAATCATTTTACCAATACTTGTTGGCAAGTTACCCAAGACAGATGCAATAAGATGAAAACCTCCAATTAGCCCTAATTTTGAATATAATGGCTTCAACGAAAAAAGAAAGAAAGTCGAAAAGATTCTTCGAGACAAAGAAAAATGTTAAATTGACTTATTTGTAAATAAATAATTGCGGATGC
>NC_061866.1:10395420-10420420 GCF_907164915.1 Impatiens glandulifera
TAGATGACAATCTGCATTAGACCTGTAGGCAGAAAAACAAATCTAATGAAATAATTGTGTCGTTGCCGAAAAAAAAGATTTTTAACCAATAAATTATGCAGGTCTAATGAAATTCAATAGAAACCCAAACAACACGTTGAATAGGAGGGTACCAATGACAAGAATTTAATGAAAAGATATCCTACTAAGAATGTTTTGATATAACCAATAAATTATATTGGTCCGAAAAATTTCAATAGAAACCAAAGGTCTCAGATTTAATTCCTACTAAGAATGCTTTGATTTAAAATAGTCATGACTGTTAGGGATTGTGCTAACAATCCACGATAATAAACCCGGGTCACAAAAAAAAACTTAACAGAAACCCAACAACCAGTTGATAGGGTATCCATTGAACAGTAGTACAAATGACAAAAGAACTTGATGAAAAAATATCCTAGGATACAAAATAAACACAATACAACCAAGACTAAAGCATCTTTACAAATATGACCTAGAAAAGATGTATCAGTTATTTCACTAATATCAAAAGTAAGGTGCATTTAATGTTAAAGAATGAGAAAGTTATTGGTTAATAATTTTAATGAATGACCAATGTTTAAGCCTCTTGTGAACATTCTTCTTTAGTGTTTAGCTCAATTTTCATATATGGGCATTTGGTTTAGTGGTATGATCCTCGCTTTGGGTGCGATAGGTCCCGAGTTTGATTCCAGAATGCCCCTACCTACCATTGACTTTTCTTACATCCAAGGTTCATGTTGTCTTTTTAGACCATTTACACCATCTTGATGACAATCTGTATTACATCTATAATTTTCCTTTAATTTTTGAACAGTTATCCAAGTCAACCTAACACATAACTTGTACAAAAAGAAAGAAAAGGAAAGATGTCCACGCAGGTCTAATAAAACTCTATAGAAACTCGACATCCAGTTGAGGAATCCATTTAACAATGCCACAAATGACAAAAAGAAAAATTAATGAAAGATATGAGATATCCTAGGTTTCAAAATAATCACAAGACAACTACAAGGCAAATTCATTTTTTAATATATTACCTAAAAAAGATGTATCAGGCATTTCACTAACAGCAAAAGTAAGGTGCATAATGCTAAAATAAATATGTTTGCTACTGTAGAATGTTTGGATCCCCAAACATCATCAACATCCACTGGTATAAAGAATGAGAAAGTTTTTGGTTAATAATTTAGGCATAAATGTATAAAAAGTGTGCCTCTAGCCTAAAGGCCAATCAAACGTGAATGCCTCTCCTTCACTAAGTTATTAGATTTTTAGAATATTTTCTCTATATCACATTTTAAAATTCTTTTCTCAGAGATTACAGAAATTGTGTGATCTAAAGTCATCTTGAATATTACGCAGGAAACCTGTTGGAAAGAAAACATCTTTAATATAACATTGTTGCATAAGGCATAAGCCATAAAGTAAAATCACAAATCAACTCAAAGGAAAATGAATCTCAGTAAATACTACCTAGAAAAGATGTATCAGGCTGGTAGTCATTTGCCAAAATGGAGCAAACTATAGTATTTACCTAGTCAGGTGCATTATTTTTTTCCTGAATAGAAAGATTCTTGTCAGTGTTCAATGTTATGAAACCAAGGTTTGTTCTAAACATAAAACAATGCTTCAAGTCACCAGACAAATCAAATAAAATTGCACGAACTGTACTAGTTTGAACCTGGATCAAACTCAAGTGTATATTAAATTCAAGTGATGGTACATAATAGTTAACAAGCTAAAAGTAGATAGATTAAATAAGGTTCCATTAAGAGAGCCTGAATATATCAGCATCAAATAAGCGTACAAGTACATCACTCTTTTTTGTCAAAACTGAGATCAGATCTAGTCAAACAAATCTATTTAAATGTGCACTTCTTTTTTGAAACCCCACCCAACTTAAAATGCACGACAATAAAAATGCGACATAAAATTATAAACAACTAAAGAAAGTAGGAAAGTCAAGCCAAATAGAGAGAAATATTTTATGATATCAAACTATTAGTTAAATAAGAAACAGGGAATTAGGTAAACATGCATCTGTGTAACTAACTCACCTATTTCTCAATGTTATATTTATACTAATCTTTAATATTTTTGTACAAGTAAGAACAATTGTCAAAGTCAATCCAAAACCATACAGTCAACCAGGAAATACAACAAAGGTCTAATCAAAGTCTATAGAAACCCAACAATCCCTCAAATGACGAAATGAAAAATTTGTGAAAGATATCCTAAGTTACAAAATCATCACCCGACAACTCCAAGGATAAAACATCTGTTCAAATATTACTGTCACGCGTTAGGCACACCGGAAAGGTATAGGTAAGCATGTATCGAATAAAGGTAATGTTACAATCAGGGGAATGAATGAATTTATCAGTGATTGTCTAGTCTCCCTCCCCCTTTCTCTAGGTCTCCCCTTAGTCTCTAGGTCTCATACCCTTTTATATTGTAAACCCTAACTGCTATCAATAAAATTCTTGCTACAATTACCTAGAAAAGATGGAACAGGATGGTATTCATTTGCCAAGATGGAGTAGACTAGAGCATTTAACTGTCACACAACGTTTTTCTATATATTGAAAATTTTGTCATCATATATGTAACCATTTTGGGAAGAAGAAACCTTAGATTTTTTTTCCAATAATATATTCTTCTTTCTCACAAGCCTCAACTTGATCTAAACTAAGTGAATCCTATATAGGAAACAGTAGTAATTATTATCGTATATAGAAAAGTATTCATTATTGAACGTTGACCATGATTTAACTGAGATTGTCAGCAATAATGTATTAACTTAATTAAAACCCTTTATTAAAACTGTGGTCTGTATGAATATATATATCATCTAGCACTGACAACTGTACCTAGAAACAGTTCATATCTATTATCAGTATCTATTATCAGTTGAGTAAATGCATACACATAATCATAAATACTATAAAATGAGTTGAATCGTCGCAAGTTATGGAAGAGGATATACCAGAGGAAAAGTAGTATCAGACTCGTTCCAGTGGTCTCTTGTGGCCGACGATAGTGGAAGATAGCTCCGTGAATCGTCAGATTCTCAACGCCGCCATGGTGAGAGATGAGTAGCCAAATGGAGGCAATTGGCGGCCACTAAATCCGCCAGAAGATCCGGATTGCTAAATTTGCACTCTTTGTTTGGGAAATTTGACGAAATGACCTTACAAACCAGGTTATTTGACCTGGTGGAAATTTGATAATTTAATTGCACTCGCGGTGATTTTATTTTTTTTGGACGATTTTGCCCTTGTCGCGAAACGCTAAGTCACTTAGCGTTTCGCGAAGTGACGACATGTGAAATGTCCAAATTGCCCTTACTATTTAATATAACCTCCGTACTTTTTTTTCATTTTTTTCTTCTCCTTCTCTCTTTTCCCGCTCTTCTCCTCCTTCTCTCTAAACTCCATATAATAGTCTTTGAATTCGTCGACTGGATATTTGGCAGGATCCTTAATAAAAGCCCGGTGCTGGCGCCTGATTCTATCCGACAATACGCAATCCCCAATTGCCGCATGTGTATTTTTATACGTCTTGGGATAGCAGGAAATCCTTTTCCGCAGTAGATGGCAGAATGCATCGATTTCCTGCACAATGGGAGCATACAACATACATTGAGTACATATCAAACAACATTGACTAAGTACTTAGCGAAACGAAGAGTACTTTGCGAAACGAAAAGTACTTTGCGAAACGAAAAGTACTTTGCGAAACGAAAAGTACTTTGCGAAACGAAAAGTACTTTGCGAAACGAAAAACACTTTGCGAAACGAATATTAATGAATTGATTTGAACGACTTACCGTGTCTTCAATCCATGTAAGCCTTGTTACAACTCTAACCAACACTTCCTTCTTTGCTTGAACCGTATGTAAATCCGTTGTCGAATTATCGGTTTTTGGATCATCCAACTACGCCTTTACTTTATCCAGTAGCTCATCATCAAATTTTTGAAGGTGATTCACTTTCATAGGATCCTTTGTCTTGGGCATTTTTGACAAGGAAGGGTTGGTGTACGAGTCATCTTTTTTCGGCTTCCTCACTCTCCTCCCATAATTTCCTTTAGGAGGAGTATTGTATAACTGGAAATCGTCATTGTCATCATTGTCATCATTTGCCTTCACATCCCCACAGTCTTCTCATCCTTCACCTTCACTTTCAAATCCTTCAGTTTCAGATCAACCTCCACATCATCCACCCTAGCCACACCATCCAGCTTCTCACCGTCCTCCAATTTAGCCTCAACCTCCATCTTTACGTCCTCCACCTTCGCATCGTTGTCTTTTCGTTCATCCTCCACCTTCTCATCATCATCTACCTTCTCATCGTTGTCTTTTATTTCATCCTCCACCTTCTCATCATCATCGACCTTCTCATCGTTCTCCACCTTATCCTCATCCATCTTTTCATCATCATCCACCTTCTCATCGGTCTCCACCTTCTGTGCGTCCTCCACCTTCTCAACGTCCTCTTTTTGTTCATCCTCCACCTTCTCATTGTCCTCCATTACATCGTCTTTCCCATCAGTCCCATCATTCACCTTCTCATCATCCCCCACAGTCTCCTGCATCGCTATCATCTCCTACAAAATAGACAAAATTCACACTTAGCGAATCGACAACAAGTAATTTGCGAAACGGAAACTACTTTGCGAAATGAAAAATACTAACTTAGCGAAACGGAAACTACTTTGCGAAACGAAGAATAGTAACTTAGCGAAACGGAAACTACTTTGCGAAACGAAAAATACTAACTTAGCGAAACGGAAACTACTTTGCGAAACGAAAAATACTAACTTAGCGAAACGGAAACTACTTTGCGAAACGAAAAGTTCGCAGAATACCTCTTTCTTCTCCTCCTCCTGTTCAACCTTGCTCTTCTCAACTTCGACATCCTTCTTACAATCCTTAACCTGCAAAATAGGTACTGGTCAGATCAGATATGTACTTAACGAAATGAAATGTAAAATATCTCCATACCTCAGTATTCTTTTCCTCTTCGACCTTCACAGCCTTCTTAGAATCCTTCTTCTTACTCTTCTTCCTCTTTATATTCTCCTCCATATCATCTAATCTGGTTAATAATATGGACATCATTTTGTTGGATTTTTCTAACAACTGTGTGGACATATTAAAAACCATCTTCTTGAACGACTCAACGTGAGTTTGTTGAGTTTCTTGGATTGTGATTTTTAGCTCTTTGATGAGCTCTGTTTTCATCTTTTTCATCTGCTCTTTCATCTCTATTTTCAGCTCCTCCTTCATCTCATTAAAATCACATCCAACAGTAGGTGTTGGAGCCCGAGGAGAAGGTGTGTCAGCCCGAGGACTTGAGGTCGCGGATGGGGGAGTAAGAATGCGGGCCGGAATCGATTCATAAGCAAGCTTCTTCTTCAAGTTGGCTGCTTCTTTAAGAGTAGCATCAGCCTTTCTCTTCCTCGTGGCAGGTTTGGGGGGAATCGGAGTAACTTCTTCATCTTCACTTTCATCATCTTCATCAAAATCATCTTTTATTACCTTCCCATCAGTAAATCCCTCAAAAAAATCATCAGCTGTCTCGTCGATTTGCTCAAATACATCACCACTGTATAACCTCTTCTCCATGGAGGACTCTTCCATCTCAGTCACATCCGTGGTCTCTAGGGCAGTCTTTACCTCCATCGATGTGTTTTTCCTGTTGGAATGATAGAGTAACAACCTTGGGCGTAGAGGGTCATTAATCTGATTCCTTCTGGCGAATTTAGGGATAAAGTTTTCGATGACCTCATACGTCCACACTTGAAGTGCCAATGCGAACCCATAGATGTTATATGCAAAAGGAGCATAAGGTTGTTCAGCCTTCTCCTTCTTGTCAAAAAATGAGGTACAGAGATGTTTCATGTTCTTGTTTAAACCCTTGAGGGTGGCTCTAAAGGTGACCTTCCCTCATGGATATTGGAGGAAAGTGTCCTTGTCTTCCACCATGTTGAGTATTTTTGGAAATATAACTCTTTTTGGGTCAAATGTGAATAGGTACTGGCAAATCAGGCATACCAGCCCCATCTTGAATGCATCTTCCTTGTCTTTGCATTTGAAAAAAGCCTTCTCGAAGTCGCACATTTTCACACTCATGCTCCCTTTAAAGTATTTAACCGAGAGAGGTGGACAACAGCGCAATTTTTCTTGGTCCAACTCAGGATAAACGCCGAAACATAGGCCGGTAACTAACGCATACTCCTTCATACCAAATACAAGCTTTTTCCCATTCACCATGAAAGTTATCTCCTTGGAGTTTGAGCTTAACCTCCTCATCAACATTTGATGTACAATACTTCCTGAGAACTACAAGAGGGGGGCTGTGAATAATGATCTGAACTGGGTATTGTACACACTCTCCAGAAGATCCATTTCCTCGAACTTATTCACAATCTTCTTCAGGGTGAGGGCACTTTTCCACGAAATCCGACCGGGAAACTCAGTAACAGTTGTTTCTGCCATCTACAAAAGGAAACAACATCCTCAAAAATGTTAGAACAAACACATACAAACGTAAGTACTTAGCGAATCGGGAGGAACCTAGCGATTCGCTAAGTGCCTCCCGATTCGCTAAGTACTTAGCGAATCGGGAGGCACTTAGCGAATCGCTAGGCACTTAGCGAATCGGGAGGCACTTAGCGAATCGAGAGGTACCGAGCGAAACCGTTAACTGAACATAAGACAGCATTACCGAATCGGAAACAATACGAAACTAATCAGAAACAAACAATAAACTTAACATGCAAAAACCCTAAACAAAAAATCTGAAACAAACACTTAAACTTAACATGCAAAGACCAAAATCCATAAGCAAAAAACCAGAAAATGATCGACCACAACTAGGTATTTAGCGAATCGCTAGGTCCTTACCGAATCGGAAGGTACTTACCGAATCGGAAGGTACCTAGCGAAACCCTGATGAAACCCTAATGGCAACAAAAATATACTGAACAGAAACCCTACTGGCAAAAAAATATATACTGAACAGAAACACTTAACATTACACTAACATGCAAAAACCACCAATGAACAAAAAAGCAGAAAATGATAATGAACTAACCTTAATGACGAACGAGAAGAAAGCAGAAATGATCGGGCTTGACAAGATTCAGTGAAGAGAAAATGGGTTAGAGAGAGAGAGTCGGGCGGTTGAAATGAAATGTTCTGAATTTTTTGAATATATAAGGTCTAGCGCGTGTGAGTACGCGCGTCTCTTCAACTTCCGTAGCGATTCGGGAGGCACTTAGCGAATCGGGAGGGACTTAGCGAAACGGAAGGGACTTAGCGAAACGGGAGGCACTTAGCGAATCGGGAGGGACTTAGCGAATCGGGAGGGACTTAGCGAATCGGGAGGGACTGAGCGAATCGGGAGGGACTTAGCGAATCGAGAGGTCAACGAGCTCCAGCTAAGAGAAGATGGTTTGAATACGTTTTCGCTACTATATTTTAATAACGAAATCGAATTCAAACCATTCTCCTAGCTGGAGCTCGTAGTACTTAGCGAATCGTCAAGTACAAAATTTTTTATTGGTTTCATAGGTAATCTATCTCGTTTGACAAGGTATCAACAACTAAGTCATGGTTTTGAAAAGAACATGTGTTAGCAAAACAAACCCTATAATTTTACATGGAAACATTTAGATTCTTTAGAAAAAGTCTTTGAAGAAGCGATCGTTGAACTCCAGATAAGAGAAAATTGTTTGAAATTTATTTCTTTAGCTTAACGACTAACGAAATCAAAGTCAGCCAATCTTTGCTTATCTGGAGGTCAATGATAGATTCTTCAAAGGCATTTTCTGAAGAATCTAAATGTTTCCAATGTAAAATTAGAAGGTTTGTTTTGTTAACACATGTTCTCTTCATAACCATGAAGTGATGTAAATACCTTGTCAAATGAAGTTCATGATTAACTATAAATAACAAAAAATCTTGATACTTAGCGAATCGCGAGGTATACTTAGCGAAACGGTAAGTCCGTAGCGAAACGGTAAGTCCGTAGCGAAACGGTAAGCAGATCTGAAACGGAAACACATACGCTCTTATCAGACAGAGATTTTCTGCAAATATGAACAGATAACAAATAATAACCTAACGAAATGCTCAAACATGAACCAATATGAACCATATAAGAAATAAGAATCAACCAAAACGGAGAAAATGATGGACATAAAGGAAATATGAAAAAGTTTTTGAAATGAAGAAAATGTAAACAAGAACATAACTATTAGAATGAAGATCTACCTCAACGCCGTTCAAATAGTTAGAATCGGAGAACTCACATAAACCCTAGTATAAGAAACCTGCATGCAAAATAGATCTAGGGTTAGAAATCGGCAATAGATAAACATAAATGAATTAGTTAGGTTAGAAGAGCTCTGATCGGGTTTGATTTGTATGGATATTGGAGGAAACGGAGACGTCGTCGCCGCCGACCGCCGTCGTCGCCGGCCACCGTGAGTGAAGGAGAGAATTGGAGGAAGAGAGAGAAAAAAATTTAGGTAAATGAAATTATTTGGGTATTTATACAAACCTCTAATCCACTTCGCGAAACGCTAAGTGACTTAGCGTTTCGCGACAAGGCAAAATCGTATAAAAAAAATAGAACACCACGAGCGCAAAAAAAATTATAAAATTCTACCAGGTCAAATAAACAAGTTTGCAAGGTCATTTCGTCAAATTTCCCCTTTGTTTGTGAAGTTCAAATTCGAGAATTGAAAACCTACTCAAATTATAATAATTTTATTTTTTTTATTTTATAATATTTTTTACTAGTTGATAATTTTTTTATATATATATTTTTTTATAGATTAGTCATATTTTTTTAACTAATTCATAGTCTTAAACAAGTTTTTCATATTTGTTTTATCGATTTAACCAACTTTTTAATAATTCAATATTAGTTTGCTTATAATAGGTTAAACATGTAAAATTATATATAATTAAATTGGTCAAATATATTAGATGAGTAACAAAATATTAATTAAGTAAAAAATATATTAAAATAAGATTATTAAATAGTAAGAATATGATGAATGAGTCAAATTATATATATATATATATATATATATATATATATATATATATATATATATATATATATATATATATATATATATATATATATATATATATATATATATATATATTAAAATAAGATTGTTTTAAAGGGTTCAAAATTATATTAAATATGTTAAATAATATAAATTATTAAATATATAAGAAAATATGTTAAATTATTTAACTATAAAAAGTGTTGAACAATCTTATTTTTTTTGAAAATTTTATAAAAAAAAAATATGAGAAATGTTTTTGTAATGGAGCCAAACTTATGACATTGTCCTTCCATTACAAACATTTTATTTTGCAGATGATGTTATGTTTTTTCTCATATGAGAAGTGAATCTAAATGGGAAACTTTACAAAATGACCTTAAAGATGCGTTTATTTGTATTCGTGGTCACCCCATAATTTTTATTGCTTTAGTGACCACTTTATTTTTTTTGACAAAAATATCCTCATCGCGTAACATGAAGGGCCTTTGCGTTATGCGAAGTGGAAAAATATGAAAAGTACAGAATACCCTTACTATTTAATATAACTTTGGCATCTTTTTTCATTTCTCTTCTTCTCCTTCTCTCTTTTCCTGCTCTTCTCCTCTTTCACTCTAACCCTAAACGGTGGCGGTGATCTTCGACGACGGACACCACAATGAGCACGACGAGCACGAGCACTGTGGCAACTGGTACGTTTGTTGTTTATTGTTTATTTAAATAAATGGGACATCCGATTCTGATTCTGATTCGATTCTGAATCACCACCACCATGATGCTCTAATTCGGTTCTGTTTCGCAAAGGGCCTTTCTGTTTCGCGAAGGTCTTCCCGTTACGCGAAGGCCATTCCATTATGCGAATGGCCTTCCCATTTAGCGAAGAACCTTCCCTTTTCGCATATTTAATGAATAATTACATGACTTCAATAGTATTATTTATTCATTCATGTTTTCTATTACAACTGAAGTATTCTGAACGATATTTAGAATGGTATCAGATGAACATTTCATTGTTGTACGCGTTCATTTTCGTTCCCTTCCATTTTCTGGCGCGTGTGCCCTTTTTTTTAATTAATTGGCATACGTTCCCTTTTTTCTAATTGAATTGGCCCGTACAGGTTTTAAATCAACACACTCGCGAATGTATCGATCTAATTGACTTGAGAGTCGTCACTTTAGTTTACTTCCCAAAGAAATTAAAGAAAAGAAAAATCAGAGATTCATTTTAAGAGTTCGGTGTTTGGTTACGTATTAAGAAAGGGCCTACGGAGCTATGTCCTATACGCATGTCTTTACAGTCAGTCTCTACTCCTAAGTAATTGGCCATATGATGTTTGAAGGATTATTACGTTTTCGTTCTGAGTTCAGAACTCTTTTGCTTGTGTGAGAAAATCTTAATCATTTGCAAGGGGCTAGTCCTATTAATGAGGTGCTTGACGAGGATAAAGCATTGAAAAGCATTGAAGCACTAAAAAGCATCGAAAAACATATAGTAAAATTCTCATGGAAAAAACAAGAGTCATAATTCCCAAGAGAAGGTATACAAGTGCGAATGACAATGACGAAGATTCATATTGAAGATTGGAAGTCTTATTCTCTTTGGACAAATGAGAGAAGAGAATGACTAATTCAAGGTCCCAAGTGTTTCCCCTTTTAAAATTTTCAGAGTTAAGTAAAACTCCGAACACAACACATTAAAATGAGTCATTTTCAAAAATAATTCCCAAAATTCCCAAAAATTTCATATAATAGTCAAAAATATTATTAGAAGCTCACAGGAATCGAGTTTGAAATTTTCGGAGTTATAGAACCCTCGATATGACACTACAAAGATAGACATTTTTTCAAACGGGCCCTAAAACTCCCGGGAAAAATTATTTTTGAAGAAAATAACATTTTTGAATTTTTGGGAAAATTTGAGAAAATTTGAAAGTGGTTTGGATGTTCGAATCCTCATTTTAAAGTCGTTTGTGAAATTTGGGAAACAAACAGAACCTTAGGTTTATTTTATTTTTGGTTTTTTAAAGTTTAAATTAAAATAAGAGAAAAAGAAAGTTTAGGGATCCAATTAAAACATCAGGAAGAGATCAGGGACTACTTTAATTTTGAATTAATAAATTAATTCGAAATTAAAGTTCTCATGCTTATTTAAAAATAAAAGAGGCCAAAGGGCCTCTTTGCAACTTCAACAGAAGTTGTGGGAAACCAAACATAACAAAAATAAAAGCAGAACCCGCTGGACCTCCGTTCTCCTCCGGCCAGGCGATTTTCGGCGAGACCTGCGCCTGCGACCAATCCTCGTTCGAAGACGACATCGCGAGGGTCCGTCCTACTCGTCGAATCTCCGCCTCCTTCCCGCTGCAGCTCGCCATAAGGATCCAACTAAAACTCATCCTCGCGAAGAAGAAGATCGACTGCTCTTCAAAGCAGCGAATCCATCGAACATCATCTAGTCTTTGTATGATTTCCAGGTCGAGACAGAGTTTACCACGACCATCCATTGAATCACCAGAAGCTCATATGCACACCAGGATCACTTCCTGACGTCCAAAGCAACAGACCCCAACTGAAGAACAGCTAAAACAGCAGATTGCTGTTCTTCCTTTTGGACGAGAATGACTCCCGAAATTTCAGCAAGGAGAAAACACAATTTTCAAACAGGAGACTCTACAATCTTAATCTAAATCCCAGCCTATTCCTAATCTAATGTCTAGCAGCTAGAATCTAACGAATAACCAAATCAACTCACAGCACAGCAGCAATGAAACAACAGAAAACTTAACAAAACAAACCTGCAATCAGATTCTGAAGTATAAATGGCATCGGTGTACAGAACCGATGCCTCAATCAACATTATGATCTACATTGGATTAGTGAGTACCTGAATCAGCAAAACGTAATGAAATGAGAGAAGAATGTGAATTAGTCGGAAGTTGCAGGAATTTCAGCCAACTATTTCTATTGTTCTTCTTCCAATTCTGCTGCAACTATCTTTCTTTGTTTCTTCTCCGATTGAATCCTTCTTTGTACTCCCTTCAATGTAATTAAACCTAGCTATTAGCTTTCCGGAACGCCCGTGAAGAATCTCTCTGATGTGTTTCGTCGTCTAACTACAATTTTTTTGACTGTCTTCCCCCAACATCAACAGAACAGAGTCCATCTTCAAGAACGGGATTCGTCTGCTTCAGCTCTCAAATGGAACCGTTCTCTAGATATTGTAACAACTATTTTCTCTCTCTAGAATCGGATTGAAACCTCCCTTCCGAACTTAAAAACTGATCTCCCCAACTCCCCTGAAAACCGCCCCTTTTTAACCGATCTCTTTTTTTCTTTTCAGCTGAAAAACCGTCCCTCAGGGTTAAATTGGAAATATGCCATAAAATCAAAGGCACGCTTGAAAATATATATATATATATATATATATTTCTTCAACTTTTTTTTTATTCCGTTTTTCATACCCTTTATTTGCACCATCATTCCAAATAAATCACTCTGGTCTCGTTTTTGCTCAAAAAATTGTGAAAATTTTATGGTCAATTCTTAACATCACGAACGTGAATCTCCTCTTTGAATGAACCCAAACGGACCTTCCTATCCAAAGTTATGATATTTTAAAGTCACCCCTCCATTTCAATCTTTTCAATCCCGTGGTTTTCACTTTCATAACTTTAATAGCTCATAACTTCGTGCACAGGGCTTTCCCCACAATGAGGTTGGTACCATTGGAAAGGAAAGACTCTTTCCTCCATCCCCATTTTCTTCTTTTCTCACGAAATGGTCCGTGTTGGTCAGGAGACTAGCCTCACAGAAACGTGTCAGTTCACGCATCACCTTCGCTGCAGGCGACTTGGACTGAGCTTCAGGGAGAAATGGGAGAACCATTTGGTATAGTTGGAAAGAAAATTCAAAGGGCTTTCCAACGGTAACTCATACACTGAATATGGATCATTGGTTCAAAAGATATGATTTTTGGAAGTGCAGCATAGTTTCAACTGGCTCCCAGGATTTGAATCGGTAGTACTACTTCTCTTGTACAGATCGAATGAGAGCCTTAACCTTCGAATCACGGTTCGGGGATTGTACCATTGGAAAGATATGCGATTTATATTTCCAACCCAACTTGAGTTATTCAAAACCATCAAGAACAGATCAAGTTACGAATTTTTAAGTGAAAGGGTGTTCGATTTAAACCTTTTAGGAATACCTTCCACTCATGACCGTATTTCGTCTAGATATAGGGCACAAATGGAATATTGGCCTACACCATATGAAAGAGGACCAATTTCTATTTTCAAAACTTCCAAGATCATTGAATTTCATCCAGTATTGAAGCCGGGATAAATTTATGAAGTCTAGGGTTCCAATGAAAGCTCAATGGGGACTTCAAACTTAAGGATTCTTGATTTCCTTTTCCAATAATCCTTTTTTCAAATAACCCACTTTTCAAATAATCCGATTTCCCCACTTTAGAAGACCAGTCTACTCTTTTCCACTTCTTCTTGACACGTACTTGATCCCTCTTTGACCCGGGTTGACTCGTCAGTTGGTAGGTTGACTCGGGTTGACTCGTTCTCTTGTTTTCCCTCTTTTCGAGCACTTCCGCACAAATTTTGAAATAGTAATATTACACTCAGAATTCAAGATTTTTCAAAACGTACAACATGAACGTGTCACGGGTTGGGAAAACAGAGTCGTTATAAAATTCGACCTTTGGATCGTTATCTTTTAAGCTTTTCTGGGTCGGTTTTCCACGAGTTGTTTCTATTTTTTTTCCCGGTTCAATAAACAAAATGAGTATTATTTCGGGCCGGTTTTTTTATTAGGTATCTAGGGTGTAAAAATGTGGTGTCTACAATTGTCAAAATACCTAATAATCTTCCTCTTGATGCGGTTGTTCCTCTTCTCTACGTTGGAATTACAACTTATAGTCCTTTAAGGTACTTTGGTTTGGATAAGCCAGGAACCAATTTAGGTGTGGTGGGTCTTAGTGGGTTAAGTCATTGTGCGGTTACGTTTGCCAAGGCTTTTGGTACTAATGTGATTGTTATTAGTACTTCGATTAGAAAGAAGAATGAGGCGATTAAGAGGCTCGGTGCTGATCAGATGAAGAGTCATTTCGTCTCCCGTGAAATGTTGGATTCACCCATGAAGCTTGATCGATTTAACATTTCATCTCCCATGAAATGCCGGACTCGCTTCGTCGCCCATGAAGTTTCAGAATATTTCGACTCCCATGAAATATTGGATTGTTTTGTCGCCTATGAAACTTTAATTGATTTAATATCTCGTCTCCCGTGAAATATTTAGATTTTTTCGTCGCCTATGAAACTTTAATTAGTTTTGACATTTTGTTGTCTTTAAAATGCATTGAAATTGTTTCATTACTTATGAAATGTTTTCAATTTTTTATATTTTTGTCGCTTGTGAAATATCTTGAAATTGTTTCATTACTTATAAAACGTTTTCAAATTGTTTCGTCACATTTGAAACTTTAATTAATTTTAACATTTTGTCACTTCAAAATGTTTTTAGAATGTCTCTTCGTTTTTGAAACATATTCAAATTGTTTTGTCACATCTGAAACTTTGATTAATTTTAACATTTTGTGACTTTTAAAATGTTTTAGAATGTTTCGTCACTTTTGAAACATTTTCAATAAATTTTGTCACATATGAAACTTTGAATTTTTTTAACATTTTTCACTTTTAAAACGTCTTTAGAATGTTTCGTCACTTTTGAAACATTTTTAATTTGTTTTGTCACATCTAAAACTTTGAATTTTTAAACATTTTGTCACTTTTAAAATGTCTTTAGATTGTTTTTCACTTTTGAAACATTTTAAAATTGTTTCGTCACATCTGAAAATTTGTTTTTTTTTTTACATTTTGTCATTTTTAAAATGTCTTTAGAATGTTTCGTCATCTTTGAAACATTTTTAGGAATCGGTTCTGTACATTATTCTGTAGAATATGTTTCGAGGAGACCAAATGCAACCGATGTTCTTTGAGGTTGACGCCATCGCTTGAGGGACTTGTCTTTCGGCGAGACGTTTTGCCCTAAGTTTCTCGAGGGATTTGATTTCTCGAACTTCATTAGAGGTTTATGTTACGCTTAATCTCTCAACCATGCACCAAGAGATGTAGTCTCGCATCTCAGACTTAGAGATCACACGCTTTAGATTCTAAGACCTTTGAGCTCTTTTCTATACTCATGATATATTTAATAGAATTGATACATTATTGTTCTTGCTTGGAAAATCAGACAAAAGTCTAGATGAACAACAAATAGTGATTTCAATATCTCAACCTTTGTGAGTGTTTGACCTCTTTTGATGATGACCGGGATGTATCTGATAGATTCAAATACTTTATTTTTGCTCGGCAAGTTAAACAAGGGTCTAAATGAACAATAGTATTGTGTTTCGTACCTCAACCAACATAGTCTTATTTGATTATTTTTTCTTTGAGGTCTTAGATTCTTGCCCTTGACCTCTGTTTGAGACAAAACATCGCTTCTATTAATAACATGGTTTCGAGTTTGAGCATTTGTCTTTTACGAGCTTCCTCTTAAGCGTCGGAATTTTAATCTTTTGTCTGGATTCGAGGTAATTCCATTTGCAAAGCGGCTTACTCGGATCTCATCGGTTATATCGGCTCATCAAGAGACATTCGTTGGGGAGAAACGTATTTTCCCGCATCCCTAATTATTTCTTGTGCTCGCTCATCAGTTTGCTTGACACTAGAAAGGTTCAAGGGTCCAATTCATTTTATCTTCCAAAAATTCCCCTAGTATTGACATAAGGGTTTGATTATTTTGGATAGATTTGTGATCCCAAGTTCCTGTTGGCTTGAACTCTATGGGGATGTATTTTGTCCCAACACAAGAATTGACTTGCTGTGGATTTTATTTTGATTGAAACTGAGCTCGTGACAAGCTACTTACGTCTATACTCATAGAAGGAGAAATCAGGTCTGAACTTAGTTCCGAAATTGTATCACGGATGAATCGTGATTCCGCACTCTTTATTTGTGGAGTTCAAATCTGATTTCAAATTCGAGAATTGAAACCTATTCAAATTATAGAAATTTTAATTTTCTACCTTTTATTTTATTATATTTTTTAATAGTTAATATTTTATTTTGATCCGTTTATAATATATATATATATATATATTATTTCTATGTTAACATATTTGGACATACTTAACATAATTTTGATCAGCTTTAATTTTTTATATACATTAATCATATTTTTTTTAACGAGTTCATCATCTTGAACCATATCCCGGTCTCCTTGGAGGTCCTTGGTTTGAGCCCGTCAAACGACAAATTTCAATCGTTTGATTAAGTTAAGTGTGTTTGTGGGCTATTTGTGTAACACGCGGAGATTTTTCGCACTCCAAAGGAGAGGCGGAAACCAACTTTCTAAAAAAAAACAGTTTTCCATATTTTTTCCTTTTTACTAATTCAACCTTAGTGTGTTTATAATGTGTTAAACATGTAAAAAAATATATTAAAAAGTTAAGAATAGGTTTGATTTGTTGAAAAAATATTAAATTTGTCAAATATATTAGATGAGTAACAAGATATTAATTAAGTAAAAAATATGTTCAACCTTAAAAATATGATGAATGAGTCAAATTATATTTAAAAAAAAAGTAAGATTGTTTTGAAGGGTTCAAATATGTTGAGCATACAAAATGGGTCAGAATTGTATTAAATATGTTAAATCAATTAAAATTATTAAACATATAAGAAAATATGTTAAATAGTGCAAAAATATCGTAGAAGGTCAAAATTTTATTAAAATATGAAAAGGGTTAAACAACCTAATTTCTTTATTTTAGTTATAGAAATTTTATCATAAGTTTTGTCGAAAAAAAGTATGAGAAAGGTTATTTTTAATGTAACCAAACTTAGGACATTGTCCTTCCATTTCAAAAAATTTCTTTGCCTTATGTTTTTTTTCTTAAAAGACAAGTGAATTTGAATGTTTTGCATTATTAGATTGTATTAACATGTTTTTGTCATCCTCATCATTGATTTCATGGTGTTTTAATTGTCAATTGTCATTGTGTCGTTTGTCATTTGTCATTCATTTTTTTTGTTTCCTCATTGTTGTCCTTAATTCAGTTGTTTATTTCCGCTTTCCCTTGAACTCATAACTCCTTTTCCCTTTTGTGGCTTTTATTTAATTGACGTTATGTCGTCTTTCTAAACAAAACATGTTTTGTTATTTGTCAAGACAACAAGTTAATTATAACAAGTCTATCATTTTCTATTCCAAAAATACGCCTGAACATATTCAAAGATATTTGGCTAATATTTTGCCAGTTCCAATCGGGAATCCTATAAACAGCTACTTGGGGTTAGGCCCGGCCCGGAGGGGTAGGCAACCTAGGGCATAGGACCAAAAAGGGGTCATTTTTTTATATATGCTGTGTATTAGTAAAGATTTTTAGTTTCTTATTCTTTAATTTTTTTTATTATGTTAGATTTTTTGGCCCATGACTCTATAGCCCAAATAGAGAAACAAACTAACACTATCAGAACAAAAAATTGAAAACCCTACTGTTTGTCTCACTATCTGTCTCTCTCAGTCTATGTATCCTACATCGACAACGAAACCGACAACGAAACCGACAACGAAACTCACAACGAAACCGACAATAAAATAATTTCGACGGTAGCTCTGTTTCGCTGGGTTGAGCCTTGAGGTAAGGTTTAACCATTAAAAGTGAAAATTCAACATCAGGGTTTGATTGTTATTTATTTTTACGTGTGATGTTAATTTGAGTGATTTGTTTTCTGAACTAAAAATACTACAAGTTGCTTTACCTAGTTTGGATATGCCCGCTGCTGAAATTCTTGATTTTGTAATGTCAATAGATTGTCATCCTAATGTCTCTATTGTATATCGAATTTTACTAACATTGCCTGTTACAGTAGCTTCTGCTGAAAAAAGTTTTTCTAAGTTAAAATTATTGAAAAATTATCTAAGATCTTCGATGTCTCAAGATAGATTGAATGGACTTGCTATTTTATGTATTGAAAAAGATTTTTTGGAATATATTGATTACGATACATTTATCAATGATTTTGCATCTAAAAATGCAAGAAGAAGTCACTTTCGTTGACAATTTATGTTGCATCTTTGTAGATATTGGAAGGTTATTGAAGATCAATGGTGAAACACAAGTGAAGTTTATGCGTAGGGCCCCAATTTCGTGCTTTCGCCTAAGGCCTAAAAAATCTCAGGAACTGCACTGCTTGGGGTTCCCTTGGATTGGAAAATGTTAAAAGATAGTTTTCGAAACAATCTTGAATAGAATTGACAAAAAGTTAATGGAGGGAAAAATTGTTTTTAAATCAAGCTAGAAAAGATGTTTTAATTAAAAGTGTCTTACAAACTATCACATCTTTTTATGTTGATGACTTCTTTTAAACTCTCAAAATCTTTTTGTAAAACTCTTCAATCTAAGGTTTGTAAATTTTGGTGGCCTAGCACTAGGAAGAACAAGAATCATTGGATTTTTTTTGGAGAAACTTGTTTTAAACAAAAAGGCAGATCGATCTGAACTTCACAAATTTTGAATTCCAAAACTAGACACTCCTAGCTCAGTAGGATGGTAGATTAATTGATGAACCTAACTGTCTTTAGGGGGGAAAAATTACAAATATTTATTTCAATGATATATGGTTATTTTTGGAATTGCGGTAAAAGAGATTCTCCAACCTGGAATAGTTGCAATAGGTAAAGAATTACTTTTGAAAAGATGTCAATGAGACATTGTAATGGAAACACGGTTGATGACGGTTGATGTTTGGTCGGATAAATGACTTCCAAATTTGAGACTCATCCCGAAAAATAGAGATGTCAATTATTTTAATATGATTGTTAAAGATCAATGCTCCATTGATGTCATGAAATTATAATACAATTGAGGCCTCATTTCCTTAAGAAATTATGGATGAAATTAGGAAAATCTATCTTCATTTTGAGAAGGAAGCAAATACTGTGGTTTGGTCTCTTTGTCCTCATGAAAATTATTCAGAAAAATCACGATTTTGCTTTCTTTGTTCAAATTCTAACCGTGCTTTTAATAGACCACCTTCGTCGAGGCAAGTTCCAAATGAATTTTGAAATATTATTTGGGAGAGTAATGTCCTCCCAAAAATTAAAAACTGCATTTGGAGGACTTGCCACAATGAATGTTGAATATATTTTGCTATGATGTGAAAAAAGTATGTCATTTTTTTATTTCTTGCATCTCGATTTGGATTTTGGACGGATTTGAGAAATTTAAATAAGAGACTAATAAAGAGAGAAAAAATGAAAGAGATTTTAAATGTTTTTTGAAACACTTGGAAATGGAGAATGGTCCATTGTCTTCTGGAGAAAAAAAAGTAACAATTGTTGTTGGTGGGTGAAGCAAACAACCAAAATGATGACTGAAATGAATCGTTTCCACATAGGTGCACATTATACTCCAAACCAAAGGATTTTTGTAGGTAAAAGATGGACTCGTCCGCCGCAAAGATTACTTAAAATCAATTGTGACACATCAATTTGTAAAACCAGCAATGATACTTTGATACTTTTGTGGCATTTGTGGTTCATGATAATTAAGGAAAATTATTAAAGAGAGGAGCTTATCTTTGTTAATTATCAGTATGTTTGATTTTGGGCATTTTGTCGGATACATCCATCAAATATACAATTTGACGTCTACTTTGCCTAATCAACATTTTAGTTACATTATGGGTCTCTTTAACCAGCGTAAAAATAATTACTGTTTCAATTTTAAAAAATTTAACAACCATTTCAACTAACCTACCTAGTTTTATATTGTTTTGAGAAATAACTATAGATTATTACAATTTTGTCAAATCATTTTGTCTCATTATACAACCTTAATGTATATAAGAAATTTTTATCTCTAATTTCAGAGTTATTAATTCACTCCAATTTCGTGTTTTTAATTCGATAAGACTTTGTAATCAATCACAATATCTCTTATCGAAACATACCTAACGTAAAAAATAGTATAGAAGTAAGGATGTCAACAAGGTGATACTAGATGACTATGTTCCAATGGAGATATGTTAGTTCATCCCCAAATTAGTGAGTACCCGAAACCATATTGAAGTTAGTTAGGACTTTTACACATTCAAAAAAAATTTAGATTTATACTAGAATGGGAGGTGTGGTGTAGAGCACAAGTCAACTATACATAAATGAGATCACTGACAAAAAGTGTGATTGTTGTGACACATAATAAATTTGAATTTTATTCAGATAGATATGAATTTTAAAATTTTGGAATTGAAAAAAGAGATACGTAATAATATGAGTTTGATGAGAGATAGATATGAGAAAGATTAATGTTTGATTCATGTAGAACACTGGTGATAGAGGTATTATAACTAAGTTGTGCTAGAAAATTTATGAGAGTTTAGAATTCTCACCAAGGTTTTTTTCCAGAATTCTAACCGATGATAGATGTATGCGCAATTGTCTTATCTTAATTAGTCGATATCGTTTGTGTCTCAAAAAAATGGAGACGTTCCCTCATCTTCTTTTACATTGTAAGGGTGTCGTTGACATTTGAAGTCTTTTATGGAGTATTATTGATATTTAATGGGTTATGCCAGAAAACATTGATACGTGTTGGGAAACGTGATTTAGGCTGTTAGATTTGCGTGCCTGAAACAATGGGGGATATATCCAAATTATTTTTTGTTAAATAATTTGGTTTGAGAGAAATCGTAAATCTTTCGACAATTTAAAATGATTGTTGTGAAATTAATATATAAGGTTGGATCTGGGAAACTAATATATTCGGTCGGACATCTCGTTGCTTTTTTAAAAGATCTCTGCCTACATTAATTTTTTAATATTTGATTAATTTTTTCTTTTTCATAAATGTTATGATTTTGTAAAAGTAATAATAATAATTTAATAAACTGTTAGTTAGTTAGATTAAAACTTTTTATTAGTTGTAATGTTTGTTAGTTAATTTTGATAATTATAATTAATTAGTTAGTAATGAAAACTCATAGATAATAGATGTAATTGTTTGTAATACACGCCTCAAATAATATTGCATCTACTATTTATCTTCTTTTTTAAGATTTTAACATTATTTTATTATATTAGAGCTCTAAGTTTGAAAATTTTGGAGTCTCCGAAGAATCGGATAAAGAGACAATGGAGCTGGATTCATCTTATTGAAGCGAAAGACCGATGCAATTGAGGAATTAGCTAGAGAGGATGACTTGGAACAGTCAGACATTCTTGAAGAAATGAACGATCGCTTATTGCTAGAGAATTTCAGGTTCTTGTATATTTCTCTTAAGAAGGAAGAGATTCTTGATGGTGGTGGAAGTAGTAGAGGAGGTAATCAAGGTGTCATTGGAGGATCTCTACAATAGAACATCAAGAAAGCTATCTCTTTTCTCCTAATGTGACATGGTGCATCAATGAAATGCTTTGGCTGTCAAGGATTTGGAATGAAGGTCCCTATTAGAAATCTTGATCCTTCAAATGATACAGTAAATGCAACATGTTTGCAATGATTGTAAGGGCATTGGTGAAACCACCACGACAAAGATCGTTGTCAACAATGCAAGGTGATAAAGTTGTTATCATGATTTCTGTTGGATATGATACAACTGTTGGTGATCTTCTTGGTGGATGTTGTGTGACACCATATAAATATTTTATCTTGTTAAAGAAGTTAATGAGTTTGCTAATGGTAAGATTGTGATGGCCTTAGAGGGAAGTTATAATTTTAATTCTTTAACAAATTCAGTGAAAGGTGTGTAGAAGTTAAAATCACACTATTGAGTCAATGAAGAATTATTCCTATGAGTGAGTGCACATGGGAAGTAATAAAATAGGTCTCTAGAAAACGAAATCATTTTACCGATACTTGTTGGCAAGTTACCCAAGACAGATACAAGAAGATGAAAACCTCCAATTAGCCCTAATTTTGAATATAATGGCTTCAACGAAAAAAGAAAGAAAGTCGAAAAGATTCTTCGAGACAAAGAAAAATGTTAAATTGACTTATTTGTAAATAAATAATTGCGGATGCTACGACACTTTGTCGGATCCAAATGAGTTTTTTTTATAGCTCTTCAAACCGTAGAGTAAGATTCCATTATAATCTCCGAAAATAAGAGGTTTGTCGATACGATTCATCAATACAAAAAATGCTAAATTGATTTATTTGAAAAAAAACTATAACAGCAAAGGTTGAAAGCTGATGAAGAAAAGAACTTTCATTATGATTGTTGTGAACGAAGGTAGTTTGAAAAAAAAAAACGGAGTTTGCTGAATTGGACTTGGGGCATGATTAAAGATTGATGTAACTTTGGTTCTACTACGTTTTTTCTTGAGTAAAGATGTAAAAATAATAATAACAATTTAATAAACGGTTAGTTAGATTAAAATTGTTAATTACTTTAATACTTATCAATTAATTTTGTTTGTAATAAACAACTTGAATAATATTACATTTAAAAAAATTCCGACCTGCCGGATTCGAACCAGCGACCTAAGGATTACCTGTTAACCAACTACAGTCCTCCGCTCTACCAACTGAGCTAAAGTCGGTTTTGTTTATGTAATCCTATTATCTATTGAAGATTGATATATTATTAAAATTTTAATAAATAATAATAAAAGTCAACTTAAAAACATAAGGTATATTATCCAGGTCCAATCAAAACTTAAATTAACCCAACAACTACATTGTGAAACAGCACATTGACGATTAGATGAGAACCTGTATTACCAATAATGCAAGTTTTATACAATTCTGTAACTCGAAGCTACACATCAGAGACCTAAAAATGACTTCTTGAAATGCAAACAAAGACCATACAGACCTTTAAATGAATGACTAATTTGTAAGTCTCTTGAGAACACTATTAGCTCAAGTTCTCACATGAGCATTTAGTCTTAGTGGTATGATACTTGCTTCAGGTCCCTGCAATCTTTAGACAATTCAAATGCAGCCAAACACAAACTCTAAATATGTTCATATTCAAACATGCACACAAAATCCCGCATTCTAAGGAGAAAACAATAATCCATTTTACCTTGAATTTAAGCGGGGAGCCATGGTTCTCGAGTCTCATGCTAGTTCTCCTTTAATTCCAAAAAAAAGGATACAATGTTCTTGTGATATTAAAAAGAGTTGACAGCAGAATTAATTAAATCAGAAATTCAAGTACTTGGAGATAATAAAAAATAACTATGAGAATATTTTCATTGATTCTGTGACAACTGGAGTGCTCGGTCACAAGTACTCAAAGGCTTAAATTACTTGGATAGTGAGTATATGATATTCCTTCAGATTCACTAATATAACTGAATATGACAATTCTGTGTAGCAAAGGAACAAGAGGAGTAATCAAATCTGACTGGATTCAGTAATAGAGTTGCAATCAAGGGTATGCTAGCAACTGAGTTATTTCCAAAAATGTTTGACTAGTATCATATTATCAATATTTCCCATTTGATCTATAGGGTAAGATAGCTGCTAATTTTGGTTCTCAAAACAGACAGCGCAGTAGAAAAGTGCCAGATTTTGACCTATGGTCGGGAGTTCAAATCACCTCCAATTAGTGTTCTACTTGGATAAGTGGAACTCATAACAACCCACCCAAGTCATTCTAAAATCAAAATTAGAAACTATTGTATAAAACTTATAACTGTAACATTAGAAGAAGAGCAGGGAAGGAAGGAATTGGTTTCATACTCATTGCAACATGAACGAACCATCCTAAGATATTCTAGAAAGCCATCATCTTCCTTAAAACTAATAATGCCAGATAACCCAAAGTCATGATGAAACAGCCAATTGAAAGAATTTCTTGAAATGTAGATCAAGATGAACTTACCTGCCTCAAATGTATTGGCAATGTTAAGCTCCAAAGACCACATGGAACTTGTAAATGACTGTGGTCTAAGCTTCTTTACATTATAGTCTGAATTTAACATCTGGGCATTTGGTCTAGTGGTATGATTCTCGCTTTGGGTGCGAGAGGTCCCGAGTTCGATTCTCGGAATGCCCCTTTATTTTATGAAAATTGATATATATATATATATATATATTTCTTCTTATAATGAGGTTCATGTTGTGATTTAGAATATTTACGCCATCTTGATGACAATCTGTATTGGACCTGAAGGAAGAAAACACAAATCTAAGTAATTGAAAAAATTAGGAAAAGTAATAAAATCACCCATTTCTCAATGCTTGTAGTATTTTCTAAATTTTGGTACAAGTCAGAACAGTTATCAAGTCAACTAAAACCATACTTGTATGAAAAGGAAAAAAAAAGATGTTTGACCAATAAATTACACAGGTCTAATAAAACTCAATAGTAACCAAATATCTCTGATTCGATTCCCACTAAGAACAGTTTGATTTTTAAAGTAGGATAATAATTGTGGGTATCATGCTAGCAACCTACAAGAATAAACATGGGTCCAAAAAAAAACTTAAAGGATAAAAAATAATCACAATACAACCAAGGCAAAAATATCTATGAAAATATTACCTAGAAAATATGTATAAAGTATTTCACTAACATTACACGAAAGGTGAATTTAATGTTAAAAGGAAAGATCATTGCTACTGTAGAACGTTTGGATCCACAAACATCATCATTATCCACCAGTACAAAGAATGAGAAAGTTGTTGGTTAATAAATTAGGCATAAACGTAACAAAAAGTGTGCCTCTAGCCTGAAGATCAAGAGAAAAGCATGAATGCCACACCTTGACTAAGACGTTTGATTTTAAATTCTTTTCTCAGAGATTATAAAAATCTGTGATGTAAAGTCAGCTTGAAAAAAATAAGCAGGTCCAACCA